>NW_024610223.1:0-49999 GCF_016920785.2 Ixodes scapularis
GAGAGACGGAGGGACGGAGAGACGGAGGGACGGAGGGACGGAGAGACGGAGAGACGGAGAGACGGAGTGACGGAGAGACGGAGAGACGGAGAGACGGAGAGACGGAGAGACGGAGGGACGGAGAGACGGAGAGGGAAAGACGGAGGGACGGAGAGATGGAGAGACGGAGGGACGGAGAGACGGAGAGACGGAGAGACGGAGGGACGGAGAGACGGAGGGACGGAGGGACGGAGGGACGGAGAGACGGAGAGACGGAGGGACGGAGAGACGGAGAGACGGAGAGACGGAGAGACGGAGAGACGGAGTGACGGAGAGACGGAGAGACGGAGAGACGGAGAGACGGAGAGACGGAGAGACGGAGAGACGGAGAGACGGAGGGACGGAGAGACGGAGACGGAAAGACGGAGGGACGGAGAGATGGAGAGACGGAGGGACGGAGAGACGGAGGGACGGAGAGACGGAGAGACGGAGAGACGGAGAGACGGAGGGACGGAGAGACGGAGGGACGGAGGGACGGAGAGACGGAGAGACGGAGGGACGGAGAGACGGAGGGACGGAGAGACGGAGAGACGGAGAGACGGAGGGACGGAGAGACGGAGAGACGGAGGGACGGAGAGATGGAGAGACGGAGGGACGGAGAGACGGAGAGACGGAGAGACGGAGGGACGGAGAGACGGAGGGACGGAGGGACGGAGGGACGGAGAGACGGAGAGACGGAGAGACGGAGGGACGGAGAGACGGAGAGACGGAGAGACGGAGTGACGGAGAGACGGAGAGACGGAGAGACGGAGAGACGGAGAGACGGAGGGACGGAGAGACGGAGTGACGGAGAGACGGAGAGACGGAGGGACGGAGAGACGGAGGGACGGAGAGACGGAGAGACGGAGGGACGGAGGGACGGAGAGACGGAGGGACGGAGGGACGGAGGGACGGAGGGACGGAGAGACGGAGAGACGGAGGGATGGAGAGACGGAGAGACGGAGGGACGGAGAGACGGAGAGACGGAGAGACGGACAGACGGAGAGACGGAGGGACGGAGGGACGGAGAGACGGAGAGACGGAAAGACGGAGGGACGGAGAGACGGAGAGACGGAGAGACGGAGAGACGGAGAGACGGAGAGACGGAGGGACGGAGAGACGGAGAGACGGAGAGACGGAGTGACGGAGAGACGGAGAGACGGAGGGACGGAGAGACGGAGGGACGGAGAGACGGAGAGACGGAGGGACGGAGGGACGGAGAGACGGAGAGACGGAAAGACGGAGGGACGGAGGGACGGAGAGACGGAGGGACGGAGAGACGGAGAGACGCAGAGACGGAGAGACGGAGAGACGGAGGGAAGGAGAGACGGAGAGACGGAGAGACGGAGAGACGGAGAGACGGAGAGACGGAGAGACGGAGGGACGGAGAGACGGAGAGACGGAGAGACGGAGGGACGGAGAGACGGAGAGACGGAGAGACGGAGGGACGGAGAGATGGAGAGACGGAGGGACGGAGAGACGGAGAGACGGAGAGACGGAGGGACGGAGAGACGGTGGGACGGAGGGACGGAGGGACGGAGAGACGGAGAGACGGAGAGACGGAGGGACGGAGAGACGGAGAGACGGAGAGACGGAGTGACGGAGAGACGGAGAGACGGAGAGACGGAGAGACGGAGAGACGGAGAGACGGAGAGACGGAGGGACGGAGAGACGGAGACGGAAAGACGGAGGGACGGAGAGATGGAGAGACGTAGGGACGGAGAGACGGAGAGACGGAGAGACGGAGGGACGGAGAGACGGAAGGACGGAGGGACGGAGGGACGGAGAGACGGAGGGACGGAGAGACGGAAAGACGGAGAGACGGAGAGACGGAGGGACGGAGAGACGGAGAGACGGAGGGACGGAGAGACGGAGAGACGGAGAGACGGAGAGACGGAGAGACGGAGGGACGGAGAGACGGAGAGACGGAGAGTCGGAGAGACGGAGGGACGGAGGGACGGAGAGACGGAGAGACGGAGGGACGGAGAGACGGAGAGACGCAGAGACGGAAAGACGGAGAGACGGAGGGAAGGAGAGACGGAGAGACGGAGAGACGGAGAGATGGAGAGACGGAGGGACGGAGGGACGGAGAGACGGAGAGACGGAGAGACGGAGGGACGGAGGGACGGAGAGACGGAGAGACGGAGGGATGGAGAGACGGAGAGACGGAGGGACGGAGAGACGGAGAGACGGAGAGACGGACAGACGGAGAGACGGAGGGACGGAGGGACGGAGAGACGGAGAGACGGAAAGACGGAGGGACGGAGGGACGGAGAAATGGAGAGACGGAGAGACGGAGAGACGGAGAGACGGAGTGACGGAGTGACGGAGAGACGGAGAGACGGAGAGACGGAGGGACGGAGAGACGGAGAGACGGAGAGACGGAGAGACGGAGAGACGGAGGGACGGAGAGACGGAGGGACGGAGAGACGGAGAGACGGAGAGACGGGGAGACGGAGAGACGGAGGGACGGAGAGACGGAGAGAAGGAGGGACGGAGGGACGGAGGGACGGAGAGACGGAGAGACGGAGAGACGGAGGGACGGCGAGACGGAGGGACGGAGAGACGGAGAGACGGAGAGACGGAGGGACGGAGGGACGGAGAGACGGAGAGACGGAGAGACGGAGAGACGGAGAGACGGAGGGACGGAGAGACGGAGGGACGGAGAGACGGAGGGACGGAGAGACGGAGAGACGGAGGGACGGAGGGACGGAGGGACGGAGAGACGGAGAGACGGAAAGACGGAGGGACGGAGGGACGGAGAGACGGAGGGACGGAGAGACGGAGAGACGGAGAGACGGAGAGACGGAGAGACGGAGAGACGGAGGGACGGAGAGACGGAGAGACGGAGAGACGGAGGGACGGAGAGACGGAGAGACGGAGGGACGGAGAGACGGAGAGACGGAGGGACGGAGGGACGGAGAGACGGAGAGACGGAGAGACGGAGGGACGGAGAGACGGAGAGACGGAGAGACGGAGAGACGGAGAGACGGAGAGACGGAGAGACGGAGAGACGGAGAGACGGAGGGACGGAGAGACGGAGAGACGGAGAGACGGAGGGACGGAGAGACGGAGACGGAAAGACGGAGGGACGGAGAGATGGAGAGACGGAGGGACGGAGAGACGGAGAGACGGAGAGACGAAGGGACGGAGAGACGGAGGGACGGAGAGACGGAGAGACGGAGAGACGGAGAGACGGAGAGACGGAGGGACGGAGAGACGGAGACGGAAAGACGGAGGGACGGAGAGATGGAGAGACGGAGAGACGGAGGGACGGAGAGACGGAGAGACGGAGAGACGGAGAGACGGAGGGACGGAGAGACGGAGAGACGGAGAGACGGAGGGACGGAGGGACGGAGAGACGGAGGGACGGAGGGACGGAGAGACGGAGAGACGGAGGGACGGAGGGACGGAGGAACGGAGAGACGGAGAGACGGAGGGACGGAGAGACGGAGAGACGGAGGGACGGAGAGACGGATCGACGGAGAGACGGAGAGACGGAGAGACGGAGGGACGGAGGGACGGAGAGACGGAGAGACGGAGAGACGGAGAGACGGAGGGACGGAGAGACGGAGGGACGGAGAGACGGAGAGACGGAGGGACGGAGGGACGGAGAGACGGAGAGACGGAAAGACGGAGGGACGGAGAGACGGAGAGACGGAGAGACGGAGAGACGGAGGGACGGAGAGACGGAGGGACGGAGGGACGGAGAGACAGAGAGACGGAGAGACGGAGAGACGAGGGACGGAGTGACGGAGAGACGGAGAGACGGAGAGACGGAGAGACGGAGAGACGGAGAGACGGAGGGACGGAGAGACGGAGAGACGGAGAGACGGAGAGACGGAGGGACGGAGAGACGGAGGGACGGAGAGACGGAGAGACGGAGAGACGGAGAGACGGAGGGACGGAGAGACGGAGGGACGGAGGGACGGAGGGACGGAGAGACGGAGAGACGGAGAGACGGAGAGACGGAGGGACGGAGAGACGGAGGGACGGAGAGACGGAGAGACGGAGAGACGGAGGGACGGAGGGACGGAGAGACGGAGAGACGGAGAGACGGAGAGACGGAGAGACGGAGAAACGGAGGGACGGAGAGACGGAGGGACGGAGAGACGGAGGGACGGAGGGACGGAGAGACGGAGAGACGGAGAGACGGAGGGACGGAGAGACGGAGAGACGGAGTGACGGAGTGCCGGAGAGACGGAGAGACGGAGAGACGGAGCGACGGAAAGACGGAGGGACGGAGAGACGGAGGGACGGAGAGATGGAGAGACGGAGAGACGGAGGGACTTAGAGACGGAGGGACGGAGAGACGGAGAGACGGAGAGACGGAAAGACGGAGGGACGGAGAGACGGAGAGACGGAGGGACGCAGGGACGGAGGGACGGAGGGACGGAGGGACGGAGAGACGGAGAGACGGAGAGACGGAGAGACGGAGGGACGGAGGGACGGAGAGACGGAGAGACGGAGGGACGGAGAGACGGAGGGACGGAGAGACGGAGGGACGGAGAGACGGAGGGACGGAGAGACGGAGGGACGGAGAGACGGAGAGACGGAGAGACGGAGAGACGGAGAGTCGGAGAGACGGAGGGACGGAGGGACGGAGAGACGGAGAGACGGAGGGACGGAGAGACGGAGAGACGCAGAGACGGAGAGACGGAGAGATGGAGGGAAGGAGAGACGGAGAGACGGAGAGACGGAGAGACGGAGGGACGGAGGGACGGAGAGACGGAGGGACGGAGAGACGGAGGGACGGAGGGACGGAGAGACGGAGAGACGGGGAGACGGAGAGACGGAGAGACGGAGAGATGGAGAGACGGAGGGACGGAGAGACGGAGGGACGGAGAGACGGAGAGACGGAGAGACGGAGAGACGGAGGGACGGAGGGACGGAGAGACGGAGAGACGGAGAGACGGAGAGACGGAGAGACGGAGAGACGGAGGGACGGAGAGACGGAGACGGAGAGACGGAAAGACGGAGAGACGGAGAGACGGAGAGACGGAGAGACGGAAAGACGGAGGGACGGAGAGACGGAGAGACGGAGAGACGGAGGGACGGAGGGACGGAGAGACGGAGAGACGGAGAGACGGAGGGACGGAGGGACGGAGAGACGGAGAGACGGAGGGACGGAGGGACGAGAGACGGAGAGACGGAGAGACGGAGAGACGGAGGGACGGAGGGACGGAGGGACGGAGGGACGGAGGGACGGAGAGACGGAGGGACGGAGGGACGGAGAGACGGAGAGACGGGGAGACGGAGAGACGGAGAGACGGAGGGACGGAGAGACGGAGAGACGGAGGGACGGAGAGACGGAGAGACGGAGAGACGGAGGGACGGAGAGACGGAGAGACGGAGGGACGGAGAGACGGAGAGACGGAGGGACGGAGGGACGGAGAGACGGAGAGACGGAGAGACGGAGGGACGGAGAGACGGAGAGACGGAGAGACGGAGGGACGGAGGGACGGAGAGACGGAGGGACGGAGGGACGGAGAGACGGAAAGAACGAGAGACGGAGAGACGGAGGGACGGAGAGACGGAGGGACGGAGAGACGGAGAGACGGAGGGACGGAGAGACGGAGAGGCGGAGGGACGGAGAGACGGATCGACGGAGAGACGGAGAGACGGAGGGACGGAGGGACGGAGAGACGGAGAGACGGAGGGACGGAGAGACGGAGGGACGGAGAGACGGAGAGACGGAGGGACGGAGGGACGGAGAGACGGAGAAACGGAGAGACGGAGGGACGGAGAGACGGAGAGACGGAGAGACGGAGGGACGGAGAGACGGAGGGACGGAGAGACGGAGGGACGGAGAGACGGAGGGACGGAGGGACGGAGAGACGGAGAGACGGAGAGACGGAGAGACGGAGAGACGGAGTGACGGAGTGACGGAGAGACGGAGAGACGGAGAGACGGAGAGACGGAGGGACGGAGAGACGGAGAGACGGAGAGACGGAGGGACGGAGAGACGGAGAGACGGAGGGACGGAGAGACGGAGAGACGGAGGGACGG
Organism: Ixodes scapularis; assembly: GCF_016920785.2. Classification (NCBI taxonomy): domain Eukaryota; kingdom Metazoa; phylum Arthropoda; class Arachnida; order Ixodida; family Ixodidae; genus Ixodes; species Ixodes scapularis. The sequence goes on from NW_024610223.1 coordinate 6,028, forward strand.
AGGGACGGAGAGACGGAGAGACGGAGAGACGGAGGGACGGAGAGACGGAGAGACGGAGAGACGGAGGGACGGAGGGACGGTGAGACGGAGGGACGGAGGGACGGAGAGACGGAGAGAACGAGAGACGGAGAGACGGAGAGACGGAGGGACGGAGAGACGGAGGGACGGAGAGACGGAGAGACGGAGGGACGGAGAGACGGAGAGACGGAGAGACGGAGAGACGGAGAGACGGAGAGACGGAGGGACGGAGAGACGGAGGGACGGAGAGACGGAGAGACGGAGAGACGGAGAGACGGAGAGACGGAGAGACGGAGGGACGGAGAGACGGAGACGGAAAGACGGAGGGACGGAGAGATGGAGAGACGGAGGGACGGAGAGACGGAGAGACGGAGAGACGAAGGGACGGAGAGACGGAGGGACGGAGAGACGGAGAGACGGAGAGACGGAGAGACGGAGAGACGGAGGGACGGAGAGACGGAGACGGAAAGACGGAGGGACGGAGAGATGGAGAGACGGAGAGACGGAGGGACGGAGAGACGGAGAGACGGAGAGACGGAGAGACGGAGAGACGGAGAGACGGAGGGACGGAGAGACGGAGAGACGGAGAGACGGAAAGACGGAGGGACGGAGGGACGGAGAGACGGAGAGACGGAGAGACGGAGAGACGGAGAGACGGAGACACGGAGGGACGGAGAGACGGAGGGACGGAGAGACGGAGGGACGGAGGGACGGAGGGACGGAGAGACGGAGAGACGGAGAGACGGAAAGACGGAGGAACGGAGAGACGGAGAGACGGAGAGACGGAGAGACGGAGAGACGGAGAGACGGAGGGACGGAGAGACGGAGAGACGGAGGGACGGAGGGACGGAGGGACGGAGAGACGGAGAGACGGAGAGACGGAGAGACGGAGAGACGGAGGGACGGAGAGACGGAGAGACGGAGGGACGGAGAGACGGAGAGACGGAGAGACGGAGAGACGTAGAGACGGAGAGACGGAGAGACGGAGAGACGGAGAGACGGAGAGACACAGAGACGGAGAGACGGAGAGACGGAGGGACGGAGAGACGGAGGGATGGAGAGACGGAGAGACGGAGGGACGGAGAGACGGAGGGACGGAGGGACGGAGAGACGGAGGGACGGAGAGACGGAGAGACGGAGGGACGGAGGGACGGAGAGACGGAGGGACGGAGAGACGGAGAGACGGAGAGACGGAGAGACGGAGGGACGGAGGGACGGAGAGACGGAGAGACGGAGGGACGGAGGGACGGAGGAACGGAGAGACGGAGAGACGGAGGGACGGAGAGACGGAGAGACGGAGGGACGGAGAGAAGGATCGACGGAGAGACGGAGAGACGGAGAGACGGAGGGACGGAGGGACGGAGAGACGGAGAGACGGAGAGACGGAGAGACGGAGGGACGGAGACACGGAGGGACGGAGAGACGGAGAGACGGAGGGACGGAGGGACGGAGATACGGAGAGACGGAGAGACGGAGGGACGGAGAGACGGAGAGACGGAGAGACGGAGGGACGGAGAGACGGAGGGACGGAGGGACGGAGAGACGGAGAGACGGAGAGACGGAGTGACGGAGTGACGGAGAGACGGAGAGACGGAGAGACGGAGAGACGGAGGGACGGAGAGACGGAGAGACGGAGAGACGGAGAGACGGAGGGACGGAGAGACGGAGGGACGGAGAGACGGAGGGTCGGAGAGACGGAGAGACGGAGAGACGGAGAGACGGAGGGACGGAGAGACGGAGAGACGGAGGGACGGAGGGACGGAGAGACGGAGAGACGGAGAGACGGAGAGACGGAGGGACGGAGGGACGGAGGGACGGAGAGACGGAGAGACGGAGGGACGGAGAGACGGAGAGACGGAGAGACGGAGTGACGGAGAGACGGAGAGACGGAGAGACGGAGAGACGGAGAGACGGAGGGACGGAGAGACGGAGAGGGAAAGACGGAGGGACGGAGAGATGGAGAGACGGAGGGACGGAGAGACGGAGAGACGGAGAGACGGAGGGACGGAGAGACGGAGGGACGGAGGGACGGAGGGACGGAGAGACGGAGAGACGGAGGGACGGAGAGACGGAGAGACGGAGAGACGGAGTGACGGAGAGACGGAGAGACGGAGAGACGGAGAGACGGAGAGACGGAGAGACGGAGAGACGGAGAGACAGAGAGACGGAGAGACGGAGGGACGGAGAGACGGAGACGGAAAGACGGAGGGACGGAGAGATGGAGAGACGGAGGGACGGAGAGACGGAGGGACGGAGAGACGGAGAGACGGAGAGACGGAGAGACGGAGGGACGGAGAGACGGAGGGACGGAGGGACGGAGAGACGGAGAGACGGAGGGACGGAGAGACGGAGGGACGGAGAGACGGAGAGACGGAGAGACGGAGGGACGGAGAGACGGAGAGACGGAGAGACGGAGGGACGGAGAGATGGAGAGACGGAGGGACGGAGAGACGGAGAGACGGAGAGACGGAGGGACGGAGAGACGGAGGGACGGAGGGACGGAGGGACGGAGAGACGGAGAGACGGAGAGACGGAGGGACGGAGAGACGGAGAGACGGAGAGACGGAGTGACGGAGAGACGGAGAGACGGAGAGACGGAGAGACGGAGAGACGGAGAGACGGAGGGACGGAGAGACGGAGACGGAAAGACGGAGGGACGGAGAGATGGAGAGACGGAGGGACGGAGAGACGGAGAGACGGAGAGACGGAGGGACGGAGAGACGGAGGGACGGAGGGACGGAGGGACGGAGAGACGGAGGGACGGAGAGACGGAGAGACGGAGAGACGGAGAGACGGAGGGACGGAGAGACGGAGAGACGGAGGGACGGAGGGACGGAGAGACGGAGAGACGGAGGGACGGAGAGACGGAGAGACGGAGGGACGGAGGGACGGAGAGACGGAGAGACGGAGAGACGGAGAGACGGAGAGACGGAGAGACGGAGGGACGGAGAGACGGAGAGACGGAGAGACGGAGTGACGGAGAGACGGAGAGACGGAGGGACGGAGAGACGGAGGGACGGAGAGACGGAGAGACGGAGGGACGGAGGGACGGAGAGACGGAGAGACGGAAAGACGGAGGGACGGAGGGACGGAGAGACGGAGGGACGGAGGGACGGAGAGACGGAGAGACGGAGGGACGGAGAGACGGAGAGACGCAGAGACGGAGAGACGGAGAGACGGAGGGAAGGAGAGACGGAGAGACGGAGAGACGGAGAGACGGAGAGACGGAGGGACGGAGAGACGGAGGGACGGAGAGACGGAGAGACGGAGAGACGGAGGGACGGAGAGACGGAGAGACGGAGAGACGGAGGGACGGAGAGATGGAGAGACGGAGGGACGGAGAGACGGAGAGACGGAGAGACGGAGAGACGGAGAGTCGGAGAGACGGAGGGACGGAGGGACGGAGAGACGGAGAGACGGAGGGACGGAGAGACGGAGAGACGCAGAGACGGAGAGACGGAGAGATGGAGGGAAGGAGAGACGGAGAGACGGAGAGACGGAGAGACGGAGGGACGGAGGGACGGAGAGACGGAGGGACGGAGAGACGGAGGGACGGAGGGACGGAGAGACGGAGAGACGGGGAGACGGAGAGACGGAGAGACGGAGAGATGGAGAGACGGAGGGACGGAGAGACGGAGGGACGGAGAGACGGAGAGACGGAGAGACGGAGAGACGGAGGGACGGAGGGACGGAGAGACGGAGAGACGGAGAGACGGAGAGACGGAGAGACGGAGAGACGGAGGGACGGAGAGACGGAGACGGAGAGACGGAAAGACGGAGAGACGGAGAGACGGAGAGACGGAGAGACGGAAAGACGGAGGGACGGAGAGACGGAGAGACGGAGAGACGGAGGGACGGAGGGACGGAGAGACGGAGAGACGGAGAGACGGAGGGACGGAGGGACGGAGAGACGGAGAGACGGAGGGACGGAGGGACGAGAGACGGAGAGACGGAGAGACGGAGAGACGGAGGGACGGAGGGACGGAGGGACGGAGGGACGGAGGGACAGAGAGACGGAGGGACGGAGGGACGGAGAGACGGAGAGACGGGGAGACGGAGAGACGGAGAGACGGAGGGACGGAGAGACGGAGAGACGGAGGGACGGAGAGACGGAGAGACGGAGAGACGGAGGGACGGAGAGACGGAGAGACGGAGGGACGGAGAGACGGAGAGACGGAGGGACGGAGGGACGGAGAGACGGAGAGACGGAGAGACGGAGGGACGGAGAGACGGAGAGACGGAGAGACGGAGGGACGGAGGGACGGAGAGACGGAGGGACGGAGGGACGGAGAGACGGAAAGAACGAGAGACGGAGAGACGGAGGGACGGAGAGACGGAGGGACGGAGAGACGGAGAGACGGAGGGACGGAGAGACGGAGAGGCGGAGGGACGGAGAGACGGATCGACGGAGAGACGGAGAGACGGAGGGACGGAGGGACGGAGAGACGGAGAGACGGAGGGACGGAGAGACGGAGGGACGGAGAGACGGAGAGACGGAGGGACGGAGGGACGGAGAGACGGAGAAACGGAGAGACGGAGGGACGGAGAGACGGAGAGACGGAGAGACGGAGGGACGGAGAGACGGAGGGACGGAGAGACGGAGGGACGGAGAGACGGAGGGACGGAGGGACGGAGAGACGGAGAGACGGAGAGACGGAGAGACGGAGAGACGGAGTGACGGAGTGACGGAGAGACGGAGAGACGGAGAGACGGAGGGACGGAGAGACGGAGAGACGGAGAGACGGAGGGACGGAGAGACGGAGAGACGGAGGGACGGAGAGACGGAGAGACGGAGGGACGGAGGGACGGAGAGACGGAGAGACGGAGAGACGGAGGGACGGAGAGACGGAGAGACGGAGAGACGGAGGGACGGAGGGACGGTGAGACGGAGGGACGGAGGGACGGAGAGACGGAGAGAACGAGAGACGGAGAGACGGAGAGACGGAGGGACGGAGAGACGGAGGGACGGAGAGACGGAGAGACGGAGGGACGGAGAGACGGAGAGACGGAGAGACGGAGAGACGGAGAGACGGAGAGACGGAGGGACGGAGAGACGGAGGGACGGAGAGACGGAGAGACGGAGAGACGGAGAGACGGAGAGACGGAGAGACGGAGGGACGGAGAGACGGAGACGGAAAGACGGAGGGACGGAGAGATGGAGAGACGGAGGGACGGAGAGACGGAGAGACGGAGAGACGAAGGGACGGAGAGACGGAGGGACGGAGAGACGGAGAGACGGAGAGACGGAGAGACGGAGAGACGGAGGGACGGAGAGACGGAGACGGAAAGACGGAGGGACGGAGAGATGGAGAGACGGAGAGACGGAGGGACGGAGAGACGGAGAGACGGAGAGACGGAGAGACGGAGAGACGGAGAGACGGAGGGACGGAGAGACGGAGAGACGGAGAGACGGAAAGACGGAGGGACGGAGGGACGGAGAGACGGAGAGACGGAGAGACGGAGAGACGGAGAGACGGAGACACGGAGGGACGGAGAGACGGAGGGACGGAGAGACGGAGGGACGGAGGGACGGAGGGACGGAGAGACGGAGAGACGGAGAGACGGAAAGACGGAGGAACGGAGAGACGGAGAGACGGAGAGACGGAGAGACGGAGAGACGGAGAGACGGAGGGACGGAGAGACGGAGAGACGGAGGGACGGAGGGACGGAGGGACGGAGAGACGGAGAGACGGAGAGACGGAGAGACGGAGAGACGGAGGGACGGAGAGACGGAGAGACGGAGGGACGGAGAGACGGAGAGACGGAGAGACGGAGAGACGTAGAGACGTAGAGACGGAGAGACGGAGAGACGGAGAGACGGAGAGACACAGAGACGGAGAGACGGAGAGACGGAGGGACGGAGAGACGGAGGGATGGAGAGACGGAGAGACGGAGGGACGGAGAGACGGAGGGACGGAGGGACGGAGAGACGGAGGGACGGAGAGACGGAGAGACGGAGGGACGGAGGGACGGAGAGACGGAGGGACGGAGAGACGGAGAGACGGAGAGACGGAGAGACGGAGGGACGGAGGGACGGAGAGACGGAGAGACGGAGGGACGGAGGGACGGAGGAACGGAGAGACGGAGAGACGGAGGGACGGAGAGACGGAGAGACGGAGGGACGGAGAGAAGGATCGACGGAGAGACGGAGAGACGGAGAGACGGAGGGACGGAGGGACGGAGAGACGGAGAGACGGAGAGACGGAGAGACGGAGGGACGGAGACACGGAGGGACGGAGAGACGGAGAGACGGAGGGACGGAGGGACGGAGATACGGAGAGACGGAGAGACGGAGGGACGGAGAGACGGAGAGACGGAGAGACGGAGGGACGGAGAGACGGAGGGACGGAGGGACGGAGAGACGGAGAGACGGAGAGACGGAGTGACGGAGTGACGGAGAGACGGAGAGACGGAGAGACGGAGAGACGGAGGGACGGAGAGACGGAGAGACGGAGAGACGGAGAGACGGAGGGACGGAGAGACGGAGGGACGGAGAGACGGAGGGTCGGAGAGACGGAGAGACGGAGAGACGGAGAGACGGAGGGACGGAGAGACGGAGAGACGGAGGGACGGAGGGACGGAGAGACGGAGAGACGGAGAGACGGAGAGACGGAGGGACGGAGGGACGGAGGGACGGAGAGACGGAGAGACGGAGGGACGGAGAGACGGAGAGACGGAGAGACGGAGTGACGGAGAGACGGAGAGACGGAGAGACGGAGAGACGGAGAGACGGAGGGACGGAGAGACGGAGAGGGAAAGACGGAGGGACGGAGAGATGGAGAGACGGAGGGACGGAGAGACGGAGAGACGGAGAGACGGAGGGACGGAGAGACGGAGGGACGGAGGGACGGAGGGACGGAGAGACGGAGAGACGGAGGGACGGAGAGACGGAGAGACGGAGAGACGGAGTGACGGAGAGACGGAGAGACGGAGAGACGGAGAGACGGAGAGACGGAGAGACGGAGAGACGGAGAGACGGAGAGACGGAGAGACGGAGGGACGGAGAGACGGAGACGGAAAGACGGAGGGACGGAGAGATGGAGAGACGGAGGGACGGAGAGACGGAGGGACGGAGAGACGGAGAGACGGAGAGACGGAGAGACGGAGGGACGGAGAGACGGAGGGACGGAGGGACGGAGAGACGGAGAGACGGAGGGACGGAGAGACGGAGGGACGGAGAGACGGAGAGACGGAGAGACGGAGGGACGGAGAGACGGAGAGACGGAGAGACGGAGGGACGGAGAGATGGAGAGACGGAGGGACGGAGAGACGGAGAGACGGAGAGACGGAGGGACGGAGAGACGGAGGGACGGAGGGACGGAGGGACGGAGAGACGGAGAGACGGAGAGACGGAGGGACGGAGAGACGGAGAGACGGAGAGACGGAGTGACGGAGAGACGGAGAGACGGAGAGACGGAGAGACGGAGAGACGGAGAGACGGAGGGACGGAGAGACGGAGACGGAAAGACGGAGGGACGGAGAGATGGAGAGACGGAGGGACGGAGAGACGGAGAGACGGAGAGACGGAGGGACGGAGAGACGGAGGGACGGAGGGACGGAGGGACGGAGAGACGGAGGGACGGAGAGACGGAGAGACGGAGAGACGGAGAGACGGAGGGACGGAGAGACGGAGAGACGGAGGGACGGAGGGACGGAGAGACGGAGAGACGGAGGGACGGAGAGACGGAGAGACGGAGGGACGGAGGGACGGAGAGACGGAGAGACGGAGAGACGGAGAGACGGAGAGACGGAGAGACGGAGGGACGGAGAGACGGAGAGACGGAGAGACGGAGTGACGGAGAGACGGAGAGACGGAGGGACGGAGAGACGGAGGGACGGAGAGACGGAGAGACGGAGGGACGGAGGGACGGAGAGACGGAGAGACGGAAAGACGGAGGGACGGAGGGACGGAGAGACGGAGGGACGGAGGGACGGAGAGACGGAGAGACGGAGGGACGGAGAGACGGAGAGACGCAGAGACGGAGAGACGGAGAGACGGAGGGAAGGAGAGACGGAGAGACGGAGAGACGGAGAGACGGAGAGACGGAGGGACGGAGAGACGGAGGGACGGAGAGACGGAGAGACGGAGAGACGGAGGGACGGAGAGACGGAGAGACGGAGAGACGGAGGGACGGAGAGATGGAGAGACGGAGGGACGGAGAGACGGAGAGACGGAGAGACGGAGGGACGGAGAGACGGTGGGACGGAGGGACGGAGAGACGGAGAGACGGAGAGACGGAGGGACGGAGAGACGGAGAGACGGAGAGACGGAGTGACGGAGAGACGGAGAGACGGAGAGACGGAGAGACGGAGAGACGGAGAGACGGAGAGACGGAGAGACGGAGGGACGGAGAGACGGAGGGACGGAGAGACGGAGACGGAAAGACGGAGGGACGGAGAGATGGAGAGACGTAGGGACGGAGAGACGGAGAGACGGAGGGACGGAGAGACGGAAGGACGGAGGGACGGAGGGACGGAGAGACGGAGGGACGGAGAGACGGAGAGACGGAGAGACGGAGAGACGGAGGGACGGAGAGACGGAGAGACGGAGGGACGGAGGGACGGAGAGACGGAGAGACGGAGGGACGGAGAGACGGAGAGACGGAGGGACGGAGGGACGGAGAGACGGAGAGACGGAGAGACGGAGAGACGGAGAGACGGAGAGACGGAGAGACGGAGGGACGGAGAGACGGAGAGACGGAGAGACGGAGTGACGGAGAGACGGAGAGACGGAGGGACGGAGAGACGGAGGGACGGAGAGACGGAGAGACGGAGGGACGGAGAGACGGAGAGACGGAGAGTCGGAGAGACGGAGGGACGGAGGGACGGAGAGACGGAGAGACGGAGGGACGGAGAGACGGAGAGACGCAGAGACGGAAAGACGGAGAGACGGAGGGAAGGAGAGACGGAGAGACGGAGAGACGGAGAGACGGAGAGACGGAGAGACGGAGGGACGGAGGGACGGAGAGACGGAGAGACGGAGAGACGGAGGGACGGAGGGACGGAGGGACGGAGGGACGGAGAGACGGAGAGACGGAGGGATGGAGAGACGGAGAGACGGAGGGACGGAGAGACGGAGAGACGGAGAGACGGAGAGACGGAGAGACGGAGGGACGGAGGGACGGAGAGACGGAGAGACGGAAAGACGGAGGGACGGAGGGACGGAGAAATGGAGAGACGGAGAGACGGAGAGACGGAGAGACGGAGTGACGGAGTGACGGAGAGACGGAGAGACGGAGAGACGGAGAGACGGAGGGACGGAGAGACGGAGAGATGGAGAGACGGAGAGACGGAGGGACGTAGAGACGGAGGGACGGAGAGACGGAGAGACGGAGAGACGGGGAGACGGAGAGACGGAGGGACGGAGAGACGGAGAGACGGAGGGACGGAGGGACGGAGGGACGGAGAGACGGAGAGACGGAGAGACGGAGGGACGGAGAGACGGAGGGACGGAGAGACGGAGAGACGGAGAGACGGAGGGACGGAGGGACGGAGAGACGGAGAGACGGAGAGACGGAGAGACGGAGAGACGGAGGGACGGAGAGACGGAGGGACGGAGAGACGGAGGGACGGAGAGACGGAGAGACGGAGGGACGGAGGGACGGAGGGACGGAGAGACGGAGAGACGGAAAGACGGAGGGACGGAGGGACGGAGAAATGGAGAGACGGAGAGACGGAGGGACGGAGAGACGGAGAGACGGAGAGACGGAGGGACGGAGAGACGGAGGGACGGAGAGACGGAGAGACGGAGAGACGGAGAGAAGGAGAGACGGAGGGACGGAGGGACGGAGAGACGGAGAGACGGAGAGACGGAGAGACGGAGGGACGGAGAGACGGAGGGACGGAGAGACGGAGGGACGGAGAGACGGAGAGACGGAGAGACGGAGAGACGGAGAGACGGAGAGACGGAGGGACGGAGAGAGGGAGAGACGGAGAGACGGAGGGACGGAGAGACGGAGACGGAAAGACGGAGGGACGGAGAGATGGAGAGACGGAGGGACGGAGAGACGGAGAGACGGAGAGACGAAGGGACGGAGAGACGGAGGGACGGAGAGACGGAGAGACGGAGAGACGGAGAGACGGAGAGACGGAGGGACGGAGAGACGGAGACGGAAAGACGGAGGGACGGAGAGATGGAGAGACGGAGAGACGGAGGGACGGAGAGACGGAGAGACGGAGAGACGGAGAGACGGAGAGACGGAGGGACGGAGAGACGGAGAGACGGAGAGACGGAGGGACGGAGGGACGGAGAGACGGAGGGACGGAGGGACGGAGAGACGGAGAGACGGAGAGACGGAGGGACGGAGGGACGGAGGAACGGAGAGACGGAGAGACGGAGGGACGGAGAGACGGAGAGACGGAGGGACGGAGAGACGGATCGACGGAGAGACGGAGAGACGGAGAGACGGAGGGACGGAGGGACGGAGAGACGGAGAGACGGAGAGACGGAGAGACGGAGGGACGGAGAGACGGAGGGACGGAGAGACGGAGAGACGGAGGGACGGAGGGACGGAGAGACGGAGAGACGGAGAGACGGAGGGACGGAGAGACGGAGAGACGGAGAGACGGAGAGACGGAGGGACGGAGAGACGGAGGGACGGAGGGACGGAGAGACAGAGAGACGGAGAGACGGAGAGACGAGGGACGGAGAGACGGAGGGACGGAGGGACGGAGAGACGGAGAGACGGAGAGACGGAGAGACGGAGAGACGGAGTGACGGAGTGACGGAGAGACGGAGAGACGGAGAGACGGAGAGACGGAGAGACGGAGAGACGGAGGGACGGAGAGACGGAGAGACGGAGAGACGGAGAGACGGAGGGACGGAGAGACGGAGGGACGGAGAGACGGAGAGACGGAGAGACGGAGAGACGGAGGGACGGAGAGACGGAGGGACGGAGGGACGGAGGGACGGAGAGACGGAGAGACGGAGAGACGGAGAGACGGAGGGACGGAGAGACGGAGGGACGGAGAGACGGAGAGACGGAGAGACGGAGGGACGGAGGGACGGAGAGACGGAGAGACGGAGAGACGGAGAGACGGAGAGACGGAGAGACGGAGGGACGGAGAGACGGAGGGACGGAGAGACGGAGGGACGGAGGGACGGAGAGACGGAGAGACGGAGAGACGGAGGGACGGAGAGACGGAGAGACGGAGTGACGGAGTGCCGGAGAGACGGAGAGACGGAGAGACGGAGCGACGGAAAGACGGAGGGACGGAGAGACGGAGGGACGGAGAGATGGAGAGACGGAGAGACGGAGGGACTTAGAGACGGAGGGACGGAGAGACGGAGAGACGGAGAGACGGAAAGACGGAGGGACGGAGAGACGGAGAGACGGAGGGACGCAGGGACGGAGGGACGGAGGGACGGAGGGACGGAGAGACGGAGAGACGGAGAGACGGAGAGACGGAGGGACGGAGGGACGGAGAGACGGAGAGACGGAGGGACGGAGAGACGGAGGGACGGAGAGACGGAGGGACGGAGAGACGGAGGGACGGAGAGACGGAGGGACGGAGAGACGGAGAGACGGAGAGACGGAGAGACGGAGAGTCGGAGAGACGGAGGGACGGAGGGACGGAGAGACGGAGAGACGGAGGGACGGAGAGACGGAGAGACGCAGAGACGGAGAGACGGAGAGATGGAGGGAAGGAGAGACGGAGAGACGGAGAGACGGAGAGACGGAGGGACGGAGGGACGGAGAGACGGAGGGACGGAGAGACGGAGGGACGGAGGGACGGAGAGACGGAGAGACGGGGAGACGGAGAGACGGAGAGACGGAGAGACGGAGAGACGGAGAGACGGAGAGACGGAGAGACGGAGGGACGGAGAGACGGAGACGGAGAGACGGAAAGACGGAGAGACGGAGAGACGGAGAGACGGAGAGACGGAAAGACGGAGGGACGGAGAGACGGAGAGACGGAGAGACGGAGGGACGGAGGGACGGAGAGACGGAGAGACGGAGAGACGGAGGGACGGAGGGACGGAGAGACGGAGAGACGGAGGGACGGAGGGACGAGAGACGGAGAGACGGAGAGACGGAGAGACGGAGGGACGGAGGGACGGAGGGACGGAGGGACGGAGAGACGGAGGGACGGAGGGACGGAGAGACGGAGAGACGGAGAGACGGGGAGACGGAGAGACGGAGGGACGGAGAGACGGAGAGACGGAGGGACGGAGAGACGGAGAGACGGAGAGACGGAGGGACGGAGAGACGGAGAGACGGAGGGACGGAGAGACGGAGAGACGGAGGGACGGAGGGACGGAGAGACGGAGAGACGGAGAGACGGAGGGACGGAGAGACGGAGAGACGGAGAGACGGAGGGACGGAGGGACGGAGAGACGGAGGGACGGAGGGACGGAGAGACGGAAAGAACGAGAGACGGAGAGACGGAGAGACGGAGGGACGGAGAGACGGAGGGACGGAGAGACGGAGAGACGGAGGGACGGAGAGACGGAGAGGCGGAGGGACGGAGAGACGGATCGACGGAGAGACGGAGAGACGGAGAGACGGAGGGACGGAGGGACGGAGAGACGGAGAGACGGAGGGACGGAGAGACGGAGGGACGGAGAGACGGAGAGACGGAGGGACGGAGGGACGGAGAGACGGAGAAACGGAGAGACGGAGGGACGGAGAGACGGAGAGACGGAGAGACGGAGGGACGGAGAGACGGAGGGACGGAGGGACGGAGAGACGGAGAGACGGAGAGACGGAGGGACGGAGAGACGGAGGGACGGAGGGACGGAGAGACGGAGAGACGGAGAGACGGAGAGACGGAGAGACGGAGTGACGGAGTGACGGAGAGACGGAGAGACGGAGAGACGGAGAGACGGAGAGACGGAGGGACGGAGAGACGGAGAGACGGAGAGACGGAGGGACGGAGAGACGGAGAGACGGAGGGACGGAGAGACGGAGAGACGGAGGGACGGAGGGACGGAGAGACGGAGAGACGGAGAGACGGAGGGACGGAGAGACGGAGAGACGGAGAGACGGAGGGACGGAGGGACGGTGAGACGGAGGGACGGAGGGACGGAGAGACGGAGAGAACGAGAGACGGAGAGACGGAGAGACGGAGGGACGGAGAGACGGAGGGACGGAGAGACGGAGAGACGGAGGGACGGAGAGACGGAGAGACGGAGAGACGGAGAGACGGAGAGACGGAGAGACGGAGGGACGGAGAGACGGAGAGACGGAGAGACGGAGAGACGGAAAGACGGAGAGACGGAGAGACGGAGAGACGGAGAGACGGAGACACGGAGAGACGGAAAGACGGAGGGACGGAGAGACGGAGAGACGGAGATACGGAGAGACGGAGGGACGGAGAGACGGAGAGACGGAGAGACGGAGAGACGGAGGGACGGAGAGACGGAGAGACGGAGAGACGGAGGGACGGAGAGACGGAGAGACGGAGAGAGGGAGAGAAGGAGAGATGCAGAGACGGAGAGACGGAGGGACGGAGAGACGGAGAGACGGAGAGACGGAGAGACGGAGAGACGGAGAGACGGAGGGACGGAGAGACGGAGGGACGGAGGGACGGAGGGACGGAGAGACGGAGGGACGGAGGGACGGAGAGACGGAGGGACGGAGAGACGGAGAGACGGAGAGACGGAGAGACGGAGAGACGGAAAGACGGAGAGACGGAGAGACGGAAAGACGGAGAGACGGAGAGACGGAAAGACGGAGGGACGGAGAGACGGAGCGACGATTCTGAGAAGAAGAAGTGGCGGGGTTCGGGCGTTCCTTTCTATCGTGCTGTATTTTATCCTAAAACCCAGCTCTGAGGGCCCAAATTGTTCCTGCAGCATTGTGTGGTGAGAAACTAGACCTCGTTTCTCTACCGGTAGAAGGAGAGGATCCCCTTCGTGGCTTCTAGTTCGCCGCCCTAAAGGCCCCAACTGTGGTCCTGACCAACGCTGATCATGGCATCACACCATCGAGTCTGGTCCTGACCAACGCTGATCATCGCATTACACCACCGAGTCTGGTACCTGAATAAGGTTTTCCAGCACAACTCGCTTTGATGTCAGCGGCCTCCATCTATACCCGTTTATGAGGCACTGCGATCATCTGCAACCTGGTGCAAAGCCAACCCTAGGCCTTTCAGCGATCATCCCTTCATTGCCGGTAACCGACCACCAGTGCACTGCGAATACCTTTTTTCTCGGTGTCCGTTCAAGCTGTGCACAATATACTGCTTAGTCGGTGTCGCTTTTTTAGGTGTGCTTACGTTTCTTTGGCATATTTCCCTATATTCGCATAAACCTATAACCATGTCTATTTTTTGTGACGCCTGCAAAAAATGCATTTCCCAGGACGGCCGTCACATGACGTGCTCAGTTTGCGCGAAGGAGTACCATCTGGGGAAAACGTGTTCTGGCATCGCCGAGTCCACGTTTGCTGCCATGAGCCCCGACAGAAAAGAAAAATGGAGGTGTAAAGCTTGCCGCTCTAAGAGCACTTGTTCTGGTACAGACGAGGTCGACGTGAGTTCTGACGCGATCTCGATGAACGAATCCGCCTCCCTCGCGGCGCAGATTCTGGCCATGAACGAGAAATTAGACTCCCTGCTCGTGCTTCCCGGGAAGGTGAATGAGCTTTTATTATTGAAACCTTCCATTGACCTGATGAAGGCGTGTGTAGAAGAGGTTCAAACGTCAATCTCTTTCTTGGCGGAGAAGTACGATAACCTTCTAGCCAAGGTGTCTACCCACGCGACGGACATACGTGACCTTCGGGCGGAGGTGGGGGCACTGAAGACCACGGTTTCCGAGCAGGCACAGACTATTCAAAGCCTGCACACGGAGATGAACGACGCAGAACAACGTAGTCGCCTCCAAGATATGGAAATTCATGAATTAAGTGTCACACCCGGCGAGTCTTTGCCTTCCGTCCTGGTGGGGCTCACAGAAAGGCTTGGAATTGAGGGATACCAACCATCCGACGTGGTCTCCGTTTACAGGCTACAGGGAAAACGAGCGATAAGCCCACCTATTGTGGTGAAGTTTGCATCCGTCACCGCTAAAGACAGATGGATGCAGGCACGTGGCAAGCTCAGGCTATTGTCACGTGGCGGCCCACCAGAGAAACTGTATTTCAATGATAGCTTAACGAAGACTAACAAGGAACTTTTCTGGCTAGCTCGCTCTCGTGCACGAGAGTGTGGCTACAAATTTGTATGGGTAAAAAATGCAAGAATATTCGCCAGAAAAGAAGTGGGCTCTCCACCTGTACGAATTCAGCAGAAAAGTGACTTGGACCTCATGGCATAGACGGCATGGCTAGGTTTTTACAGCACGCAAATTTCTTTTCGTTTAACGAATCATTTTCTTCTTCTTTCTCCGAGTCTTTCACAGTTTTACACGTAAACATTCGCAGTATTCGAAAATACTGGGACGAATTTAAGATCATTGTTGATGAAGTACGTGACCATATTGATGCAATTGTGTTAACCGAAATAAATGTCAGCGCTGATAATCTGTGTCAGTTTAAACTGGAAAGATTTCAAAACTTCTTTTATACTCGTTCATCTACTCGAGGAGGCGGATTTGGTGTGTTTATAAAAGACACGTGGATGACAACTCAAATCGATATCCAATTTAACCACTCAGAAAGCTTGATGTTTAGTATTTCCAATTCTAAACACACAGTTTGCTTGCTAGCACTCTATCGACCTCCATCGTCGAACTGCACATACTTCTTAGAGGAGTTAAAACAAAGTCTAGGAAAACTATCAAACGAAGCACAGTTACTTTTGGTAGGAGATATAAATATTGACATCCTCAAGACATCCAAATCATTTGTTTGTGATTATCTATCACTACTTGCTGAATTCGGGATAATACCTACCATTAACCGTCCTACCCGAGAAGAAGTGTTAAACGGGAACCTCGTCTCTTCCTGCTTAGATCATATAAATATTAGATCTTCCGATTCTTCTATCTACTCCGCTGTCATTCTACAAAAGCTCGCGGATCACTACTTTATTGCTTGTAAATGCGTTTTTCATTCAAGAATAGTTCATAACATTGAGAGTACGTTTCGTTTGGAGAGACTTGATTTTGGTACTTTCGATCGGTTCATTAAGAACTATGACTGGAGCAAATTTATATCCTCAGTTAATAGCATGAACATGTATTCTGCGTTTGTGGACATCATTAGAAAATTTCGGAACTTATCGACAACGATTGTGCACGTTAAAAAACTTAGACCTTCATTGCCCTGGCTTACATCAGATATCCTTGCAGCTATAACTCGTAAAGAACAATTATGGAAAAGATTTCGGCGCTCTCCCAACGACATTAATCTTGAAATAGAATGTAAAATACAAAGAAATAGGGTTAATGCTCTAATTAGATCAGCAAAAAGAAACTATTATGCTAAAAAGATTTCTGACGCTCGTTCTGACTCTAAAAAAACTTGGTCGATTGTAAACGAGCTTCGTGGTCACATGCAGACGAGCGCGACTGAATCATTAAAAAAGCATTTCGGAACAGACTTAACTTCTACTGTCAATGCCTTTAATGATTTTTTTGTAAACTCACTCACGCACTCATCTAATGGTGATGATGTACTAATATCCCACATTCCGTTTACCTCTGAATCCGCTTTTCTTCCAACTCTTTCAGAGCCAGATTTGCGGTCATATCTGTTTGGTTTCAAACGCTCTAGGTCGGCGGGTGTTGATGGCCTGACAGTTCGTGACTTATGTCGAAATTATGACTCCCTGAAAAACGTTCTCCTTGTTCTTATAAATAATATCCTAAAAACAGCTCATGTACCTGATGAATTAAAGCAGGCCTTGGTTGTTGCTCTCTTCAAGGGTGGTGCACCAAGCCAAGTTTCTTCATACAGGCCTATTTCAATATTGTCTTGCATATCCCAGGTATTAGAGAAACATGTTTTTGTCGTTATGTCCGGGTTTCTTGAGAAGTACAACATAATCTCGCCGCATCAATACGGGTTCGTAGCTGGTCGCGGTACCACTCATCTTCTTGAGACTTTTTCTGACATGATACACTCGTCCTTTGAAAACAACATGTATACGTCCGCCATCTTCATTGATGTCGCCAAGGCATTCGATACCGTTAACCACACCATCCTTTTAGACAAGCTTCATAGGGTAGGCTTTCGTGGTCCGTTCCATGATTTACTAAAAAGTTTTCTCACGAATCGTTCCCAAGTTGTATCGATAGATAACGTCCGCAGTTCTCATGCTTCCTTAACCTCTGGTGTCCCACAGGGCTCCATTTTGTCTCCACTATTATTTAACATTTTTGTAAACGATATTTCAACAGTAATGACCACTTCCAATTTGTTCCAATACGCGGATGATACTCTCATATTCTCACAGCATCTTATATACCAGCGTGCAATAGAAATGCTCCAAGCCGATGTAACTAAAATAATGGACTGGTTCTTAGCAAATAAGCTTCGTGTAAATGCTTCCAAAACCAAGCTGATATGCTTTCGCAATCCATTAAAAAATGTCAGTTTGACTTCTCCACTGTTTCTACACGACTCCAGCTGCTCATGTGATAATTGTAAACCTGTTGAGTATGTGGACTCAGTGAAATACCTAGGCCTTAACTTTGACTGTGATCTTTCGTGGAACACACACATGTCTTATATATGCCAACGATTGAGAACTGTTTCTTGCTTGCTTTACCATATAAAAGGATTTCTACCATTGTCACTTAAAAAAAGCATTACGCACGCGTTAGCCTACAGCATACTCAGATACGGCATCACTGTTTTATTTAACTGTCCTCAGTTCTGGCATCTGAGAGTTGATCGTATTCTAAAAGGAATTTTGAAAAGTGTCGCATATAGCAAAGACTTTCTATCCTGTGACAACTTGTTTGCCACTCTCGAGTTACCTTGTTTCCACTCACTATTTCTCCTGGCGACACTTCTGGGGAAGTGAGTTCAAAGTGTCGTCAAGTCCACTTCGTGATCTGAGATCTGCTCCGCGTTTTCAAATTCCACGGATAAGGACTCATTATGGTGAAAGTATTCGCTCATTCTATGTCCCAAAAATATTTAATGAAGTCCCTGATTCTTTGCTTCTCCTTACTTCAAACAAGACATTAAAGAAATTTCTGAGGAGCTCGATCTCCGACGTGTATAGACAGTGAACTTTACTGCTTTTAACTCTTGTTTCTTTGTCCTTACATATTGCATATTCCCTTGTGTCATTCTTTTTTCTTTTTTACTAAAGCACTTTTTTTTTCTTTTGGACACACAACGTGACTAGTGGATGTATTGTGTAAAATTTGCTATTTGTTCCCATGCATTTTTTTTTTGTGTGTGTGAACACGTCCTGAGTGAATTTGCCTGACTCAGCAAGATACATTCGTGTCTCCAATACGATATTTATTGTTGCATTTTTGCGTAATTTCGTGCGCGAAAGTGTGTGCCATCCAGTGCTTTTTTTTATGATTCATCGTTATGCTACATACAAACACGACTAAAACACCAACTCTGACTTTTCGCCTGTACTCTGATGAAACATTGAATGTGGGTGTGTGTGTGTGTTTTCTCCCCTATGTTCACGGCAATGTGAGTCCGTGCGAATATCCGGTCTGCCACACCAAATGCTGGATCTGGTCCCACAAGCCTCTGCTGCTTTGACCAGACCCGAGACTCAAGTGGTTATATTTGCAATGTTGAATAAAAAATTATTATTATTATTATTATTATTAAATGACGGGGGGGACGATGGCGCACGGACGGCGTGTCGCCGCACTATATCTTCTCTGCTCCACACGCCGCGGCACGCCGCCTCATAGCCACGCCATCGGCGCATCCGGGGCTCTTGCAGAAGCGACGGTCGCTTCCCGCAGAGCGGCCTTGGATTCAACATGGCCGCCCTGGAAGCACCATTGCGGTACTCTGCTCCGCAAGGCGGAGCATATAAAGTTACTCTATCACAGGCGGGCACGATAGGCGCTTTCCTCGAGCCAGACGCGATGCGCTTAGTTTTCTGCGGGAATTGTCAGTACATGATTGTTTAAAAACAAAACAAAAAACAATTGTCAGTACATGATTGTTTTATTGGTAGAAGCCAATAAACATAAAAAAATGAAGATAAAACCAGAGCAACAAAACAGATGTGTTGTATTTTTTTTTTTTCAACAAATATTTTCGACTAGATGTCGTCGTCTGCTTAGCACTCTTATCCCAGAATTTTGTGCCATCGTATGCTTGCTCCATCATTGAGCGGGTTACAGCAGCGCCCCATAGAAGCCCATGTATTTAATATGCAAATGCGGCCATCACACGGACACGTTAGGCTCTGAACAATTCCGATATTCTTGAAGCATATTTTTAAATATGTCGTGTAAATCGCAGGTCCTCAGTCGAATAAACATTTTGGTGCATGGCCACTGGGAATAGTATCCAAGTTAATTGAAGTGCAGAGTTTATTATACGGCAAAAAAATCTCGTTAGTATTGTATAAATGAAATACGATCCCTCACCAATATTGTGGTACATTTTGGAGAGTCTATGAAGTGTATTACACCTGTAGAAAAATATATTCCGAAGGCATCTTACGCAGATGTTTGAGAAACAGAGCAGTTCAAACGAGCACAATTTAAAAATACATAAAAATACAAGATTCTCCATTCGACTGCTGTAAACAAGAATAATCGGTAGTGTGTTGGGCACATTTAGTTTTTTCTCAAAAATATTTTCTCGGGCTCCTGAGACCCGTTTGCCAAATAAGGTAGATTAGTTCTCGTTTAGACGTTTAAGGTGCAACCCCACCCTGCATGACGTTTTTGTCCTTTTTTGACGGTTTATAACTGTTTTATGTATCCTACAGTCATGAAGTTAATGTTAAATTAAAGAACTGTTGTTCAACTATATTTTAATGTGTCAATATCACAATTATTTTCATTTGTTAGTTTATTATTTAGCTTTTAATAGGCCACACTCTCTAATATTGAAAAAAAAGCATTGCTTTAGTTATAACGTTCCATCGTCCACGATAATTTTCGTAAACATTCTGTTTGATGTAATAGAAAAAATAATGAGCGAACTGTCCAGACAATGTGTATTTTAAAATAAAAAAAAATGAAGTTTAAGATAGTATTACTTTATCATGTTATAAAAGCGGAGGCACGTCAACTAATCAAAATTACGAGACATTAAATTACGAAGCCTCCTTCGATATTAGATTTTCTAAAGATTCCATATCGGTATATTACACGTAAAGAATATTATTAGACCTCAAACTTTCCCCATTCAGTTACGGCAAGTTGCAGTTTCTTAATATGAAATACAGATGGCGACACGTATTCAAGAATAGCTTGATCTGAATTTGCCGTCGTGTTCCGGGAGGAACGCCTCCTGGCTCGCTAAACTCGTCAAGCACAACTTTGTGCCCGAAGTTTGCGGAACGCGCTAATTGGACTCTCGCGACGCTGACGTCGCGCCGAGCGAGGTGTCAATCATTCGAACGCTCATTTGTTTGAGAGAGGCAGAATGTAGCAAAGTTCATCGAGGCGCGCGTGCGGCGCGTGAGGGGCGCGAGGAGCCCGCTGATTGAACGGCCTCGCCGATGACGTAGCGACCATTTGTCCCTACATCCCTACGCCAAGCTAAAATTAATGCTTTACAGATTGTCCCTAGGCGACCTGCTGACGCTCAAATTCCCTCCGAAGTTTGTGTAAAAAAGAAACCTCGTTTGTCGAAGTTGTCGCTGACGTCAAAGTGACGTTTCCGAACTTTGCGAGAGCCGTGGTTTGAGCTCGAGATCTTCGCTTCGGATCGAGGCGAAGTTAAACTTTGCAACTCTGCAGTGCCGTACGCTGCGGCCGAGCTTATCTTCCGCCACCGTCGGCGTCGCTACCGAGACCACCGGGGACGCCTTTCAACTCCCCGACGACGACTTTCGGCGACAGTACCGGCTAGGGAGCCTTCATGTGCGCTTTGCTAGGGTGATGCCATCCTTTGTAATACCACTCGCCGACAAACCAGCAGCCATTTTGTTCCTCGGCGATAATCCGTGGGGCTTATAACCCTCCCGGAAACAAGCACCTTATCTCAGAAGTTCGGAGCAGCGTTGTGGAACCCACGGAGGGAGGATTAGCATTTTCCCCCTTGGATGGGATTACCGATGGACACAAAGGCCACTTTCCGGCGCAGGGGAAAACAATGAGAAAAACAAAATGGCGGTGGACGAGGGTGTGGGAAAGGGAAACAGGCAGTTGGCATCACCCTATGCGAAGCGCACATGAAGGCACCCTAGTACCGGCTATCGAAAGCCGTTGTGCGTTGACTCTGCGACGAGCTTCGTTCGGCGCCCGGACTTCGAGGTGCCGGACAATCGCGTCTACCATGGCCGTGGAACAACAAGTTCTCTGCGCGCTCCGGTTCTTCGGAACCGGTAGCTTTCAAGGCATGGTGGCGACTGACGTGCACCTGTCAGTCTCCCACATGACTGTGAGCCGGGCTGTCAGAGTTTTTGCGGCTGCCATGTTTTTTCTTTCTTTTTTTTCTGTAATATCCGAAGAGGTACTAATAAGCTGCTATACAATTCAGAATGTTGGGAAACAAACAAGAACCGGGGTAATTCTTGGGTAGGGTCGAGTCTCCCGGCAGCTGGCAGAATTATTTCCCCGAAATTCTACTGGCAGTCGTCACTCATTGGCGGTCAAATCAGTTCATCGAACGACGTGTCATTGACAGATCGTTTCATCGGCACGCGATGTAATCACATGAAAGAGATTTTCTTCCGTTAGAGGTATATACACATTAAACGTTTTCACGCCTTTATACATGTAAGTGGGGTGTCCCATAACTACCACCCTAATAAGTGTAGCGATGGACCTCATAAAAGAAATGTAAACCTCACACCTTTAAAAATGTGTGATCCTTTAAACACGTTTCTTAAAACGTGTGATAATGCACTACACCTTTTTATAAAGATGCAAAACTACAATACCCCTTCTCGTCATGCTATACATTTAAGTGGCGTGTCCCATAACTATAGTCGGTTGCAAGCTAAGAAAAAAACGGATATGCCTCTCAGAGAAAAATGTAATCCTACGCCGAGAAACGCCAGCCAATCGTTTTCATGACGTCACGATTCCGTGGACCAATCGCGATCCTTTTGAAAAAAAAAAAGAAGAAAAGCCCAACATGGCTGCTGGCCTTAGCAACGCGACGCTAGTTTCTCGTGACAATTATTCTGCTTTTTTGCACCGTGTTTTACGTGCCCGAGGTTACGCCACGAAATCTTAATGGTATCGGCTTGCGTTTGCAGCAGTTTTTGCGCGACAACGTGAGAATCCAGCGACGCTATCGCCAACGAAAATTTCGAAGCGGGCGCGAGGCTTAGCACTGCTGAGAGGTATGTTAGACGGTATGTTAGACAGTATCTTGGACAGAAAATGAATTGGGAAGACGGTACATTGGACATGACTTTCTTTCTTTACTAAACAGCTATTTCGTTGACAAAAACGTATTCTAAAAATATTTAAATGTCCTGAATGAATTAAATAAATATTGTAGTAGTTTAAGACACGTTTCCTGGAGGAAGAAAAAGCAACGTTGCTAGCGAACTACTTTCTCGACGGCGGACGCACTTCAGATGGGCGCAATGCGCTTGTGGGTGGAGCTAAAAGATTGTTCTTAGGTTGCATCCGACTATAACACAATAATAAAAGTAGCAATAGACATCATAAAAAAATGTAAACCTCACACCGTTAAAAATGTGTGATTTTTTTAACACGTTTGTTAAAACGTGTGATAATGCACTACACCTTTTTATAAAAATGTAAAACAACAATACCCCTTCTTGTCAGGCACGTAGCCGGGGGGGGGGGGGGGGGCATTTGGCCGCCCCCCGCACGAAATCTTTCATTTTTTGCTGGGGCCTCCTCTCCTCCCTCCCCCTCATAGCGCACTTTTTCATGGGCGCCCCCCCCCCCCCCCCCTTTAAAAAAAAAGGGGCTACATGCCTGCTTCTCGTCAAGGTGTAAGTACCACAGTCTTTTTTGGGGTGTACACAGTGGTCCGGGACCCAATAATATGACTGTTACAATTACAATTAAAAACGAGCGTGTTGGTCAATAGATACAAAGCTTGAAAGTATAAAACAGAGAGGACGAGAACGGGAGCAGGACATTTTTCATTTAGCAACAACATAGAATGGCACAACGATAAAAACCGCCCCCCAAGGGTCTCAACCTTCTCAAAGAGGGAAAGGAGATACTAGTTATGAAGGAAAGGGAATACACTAAAAAACAAATTTGAAAAGCGCATCAGTAATCTAGTTATCTCCGATTACTTAGAATTGAACCTTTGTCATTGTCAGTGATAATGCAGAATTATTCTTGTTTGCAGTCCAAAAAGGGAATTGTACTATAAATATAAAAGTTTAAAAAGCTGTAGCGTCACGACGAGGTGTCAATATTCTAGTCATCTCTGGTGCTAAGAATTTGACCTCTGTCTTTGTCAATGACAATGAAGGTGCAGAAATGTTGTTGTTAACAGTCCCCATGTGTAATATGACTGAACAAATAAATTACACAAACAAGTCGCCGAAACAGCACGTTGCTTCTTGGCGAGTGTCGAGGCAATTTCGGCCGAAAACCGGCTTTAATATTGGCCGGATGTACGGTTTTGCGCCTCGTCCCGACATCCGGCAGGTATGGGTGTACCGATGCAAATAAACGATTTATGTCTAATAGCACTGACACCACCGATTTCTTAGAAGGCTAGATCGCGGATAGAGGCCTGTATTGCTGGGGTCGAGCGGCACCACCGGCAGTCATCGCTTGACACGATCTTATGCATGCTATAGGAGAAACGGAAAAAACTCAATTTTATTACGTTAGTAGGTTGTTCTCAGCCATGAAACATCGTGTTTCCGCAAATAACAGTTAATATTGTGGGCAAGAATATTAAACGCGTTGGAATACCAATCTTGTTTAACTAAATGTTGTGTGGTTGAGGGTCGAGGGCGACTTTGTTGGGCGTTAACTGTGATGTGTTTAATGAGACAAGGGTTACTGAGAGTTATTCTGGAGTCATCCGTGATTTCGGAGTCATCAAATCTCAGCAAACGAAAAGTTAGAAGGCCTTTACTGGGGACAATCGCATCGTTTTAACCGCTTGTACATAGTACTCCATGGTGAAAGCTTTTTCTTTGAACTGCCGCGAGGGCTTCCGTGACAAACTGAAACTCGGAGCGTGCCGTTCAGTCGCTGAACGTGCCATTTATTTAGCAACCAAAGCAAGCGACGTCGGTAAAGTCAATGGTGCTCCGACCGATTTTCTTTAATCGATGTTCAAACGATTGACGAATGTCTATTTGATCTCCAAGAACCCGACATAATTATCGCAGCACGCCATAAAATGCTCGCCCTCGAGCAACGCGTAGAAGCTTCCAGTTTTTGCGTGTTTCTCCCTTAGACTTGCGTGTATTGCCTCATGGTGTAATAGGCCAAAACAACGAGGACGAAAACGAAGGGAGAACTAGACAGGACGCGGCATATTGCCTGTCGTCAAGCAATGGCCGCCGGTGAAGCCAGTGACGGGCTCCTAGTCCGCGATCCAGACTTTCATCGTGAGAGTTCTAATGCATTACACCCGCGGAGCGCTGCACGGAGAACAGGCCCTACACCCGCGGAGTGCTGCACGGAGAACAGGCCCCGAACGAACTTGCCGAATGCACCGAGTGCAGACTGATGCTGTCGCCATAGATGTTGTAGAAAAGTACCGACTTCAAACCGAAACTAGTGCCTTTTGTTCGACGTGATGGGTGGGAATGCGAGAGTGCCCCCAGTTGCTGCCATCGTTTATCTATAAACGTTGGTTGCTGCAACGTGGAACTTCCATTTGCGATGGCTTCCAATTAAGCAACTTGGCTGTCAGAGATATCTACAGACGGCGTAAGTTTCCGAAGCCAGCTGACTACAAAATAGCATACACTTCAGACAATTGATGGCACTGTACGCTTGCTTGCTTGCTTAGTTTTAAACATAGCTTTACGAGAGAACCACTGAAAGGATAGGCTTAAATCTATTTCTTTGGAACATCTAGCAATACGTTTCGTAAGACTTTTTATTTCCCTGGTGAGGGCATTGAGAACGAGAGCTTTCTCAAAACAAAATATGACGGGGCAAGATAGCTGCCGTTCAAATATGAGTTTGCTTGAGTCTCGGGCAACGTCTCCATGTTTAGCCTTCCCAGATGCTGAGTGAATGCGTCACAGGTTTCTACTGTGGGAGCTTTGTCGAGAAATGTTCCACTTTTCACCCATGCACAAATGATGCTAGATTTCGCGGCCTCTGTGGTTGTCCTGGGCCTATCATTACACACCACTAGGTTTCAGCAACTGTACGGCTACAAAACGACTCAAATTATACAAATAAAACACTGGCCGTCGATTGCTCTCTTTGTGAAATATCAGACGCTTACAATTCAAGCTTGCGATTGAGTTTGTGGCCCGCGGGACGCGATTTCGAGCAGAAAACTACCTTTTTCTTTCAGTTCCGCTGTGCGAATGCCGTTTCGTAGCAGACGAACTTTCGTCGTCTGCACTAGCTTTTTGCCTGGGCGAGGCATGACGGGATTTTCGGCAGCTCAAATGCAACGCACAGCGAGCGGCGTGAACGCTCGCCTCCCCGCGCTGTCTCGTGCTCTCGTGCACCGCCTAGGGATCGCGGGGGATTTGTCGTCAAAAGTTGCGGAGTTGAGCGCGCGCAGGGAGGAGGAAACTTTGCGGCGTTCTTTTGGTCACTCCCCCCGCTACGTCAAAAAGCGAAGAATGTCGTGCTCCACGAGTTTAGCTACCCTGAAAGACAGAAAAAGCGCCAGATGTCAGGGTGTCAGATGCCTGGATGCCCGCAGTGAGCGAGTCAGAGATGTCAGACGAACAAGCGCGAGGCTGCCGGTGTATCACAGCTGCTTTTGCGCGTGTTCTACTGTGCGTCCGTACCACTGTGGAGGCAACACATTTAAAGGAGTCATGAAACGCTTTTTCAACTTTTTTTCTGTTTAGCTCTCCTCCTCAACTCATAAATCGCGCATTGTACCAAACAGTTCAAGAAGTCGGAAAGGGGGGAGTCCCCTCTTGCTTGGAATCTCGCTTGTGTAGCCGGACACAGCCATTGTCCCCCTAGAAGATTAGCCCGTCGCTCAAAATTCCGACTAGTTGCTTTCCCCACCCCGTTCACCCCGAAGCTGACAGTGCTGTGGAAGCTACGTGCTCGTTGGGCCAGCCACACATTTTCCACGTGATCATGCTCTTTCGCGCATACCGACCCGCAGAGAATGAGGTCAGGTGATGAAAGGGAGACAGCTGATTGGTCCGGCAAGCGCGTAGCTTCCACCGCAATGTCAGCTTAGGGGTAAAGGGATTAAGTGAGGTCCGGTGTCGAGTGACGTGTGCTTGGGCCCTGGTGACGCGCTGCAGGGGACCTGTTATGGTGGCTAGTAGCCCGGTGACGCGCTGCGGGGTCCGCGGATGTATCACAGTGAAAAGGCGGAGAGTTTACGAAGGGAAGGAGGTACGAAATAGTCCGCTATGTTTTGCAAATTTTCGTAGCGAAAGTCAGGCTTCTGACTTTCTACTTTTGTTCTTTTGGCCCACTGAACAATGTGCTATTAGTAAAATCCCAATATAAATTGATTTACTCCAGCCCAAAATTCGTTTCATGGGTCCTTTAAAGGAGCTGTGCAACGATATTCAATTGGGATGTTTTTCTCTCTACACGAGCTTACTGGCACACCTGATCTCAAGGATACTCACACGCAACGCCATTGGCCAAGAAACTCCTTTGTTGAGGTGTAATTTCAAGGACAAAAGCGATCCTTTTCATTCAGTCTCTCCTTTGCAAAATTTGATGACGTAACTCGGGGATCGCAGTACACCCAAGTGACGATATTTGAATGCGGTTCATAGATTGGACCCGAGCATTGCGTGGGCACTCGACTTGGGCTCGTGACAATTGCTAGCTCGAGAAGCATTCGGGTTGTGACCCGTGTCCAATCGCTGCAACGACGACAACAGCCGAGCCATAACAATGTCTGGAACTCAGCGCGTGTCCTGCGCTTTGCCAACCCCAGCGCGTGGCTATGATCAACACTGGCGGCATATAATCGGCTCCAGATCACGTGGCCGCTTGTTCTGGCTACGAGTTGAGGGGGTGAAGGCTGCTCCTTTTTCTTTAATTTTTTTCTGGGGCTTCTATTGCGTGGGGTGAAAAACGAACGCGTGTTTCATAGGTCATTAACGTTAGGGATCCGTTTTAAGCGGTATTTGCGCAAAGTACAAAAATTGTTGCATCGCTCCTTTAAGTGATGACTTTGGCCGCTTCTCCCGCGGGGAGCGAGCGACCAGATCGTGTTCAGAGCTAGCCTCGAAACAGGAGTACTTAGCTCCGCGCCGCCGCGGGGAACGCTGAGGAATGAGGTGCCTCCTCGGTGGCCACGGTGTCGGCGGCGTACCGTGCTCGCCTTTTTGGCGGTGTTTTGATGCGGTGATGGTGATCGGCCAGGTGGCTGGCTTCGTGTTTTGCTTTAGTGCTGTGTCGATCACAGGTGCCACCATCGTGCTCGAACGTGGGCCTTAATCCGGAGGAAAAGAAGAAGAAAAAGAAAGAGAACACAGATTTATGGACTCTGGCGACTTGGTGGCGGCATGGCTGCAGTGAGGTACAACAAGAAGTGGTGAGCGAGGGAGTGCGGGACCACCACTGGGAGAAACAACCGGAGAGGTCGGTTTGGGAGGTACCCGATACTTGGGCGCCATCTATCCCCGTGCGAGTGAAGCGCGCTTGATGTGCCGAACATAATGTGGTCACCGCGTTGGACAGAGTCATCACCTAAATGTGTCTCTTCCACCGTGGGTAAAACAAGAAGCGGTGAGCGAGGGAACGCGGGACCACAGCTGGGAGAAACAACCGGAGTGGTCGGTTTGGGAGGGACCCGATACTTGAGCGCCGTCTATCCCCGTGCGAGTGAAGCGCTCGGTGCGCCGAACATAATCTGATCGCCACGTCGGACAGAGAATCATCACATAAATGTTTCTTTCACCGTGGTCCGCACCCCTCTATACTGACAAAGCCTGGCAGATCGCCACGAGGCGCGGCCGCCGAAAGTGAAAAGGTAGTGCGGCAGAGAATGATGATGATGATGATGATGATAAACTTCCATTTGCATGGCTCTCCCCTAATCCAATGCAGAGCCATCATGGAGTCCGTCCAGCAGTGGACTTCATTCACTTGGATTTAAAGGTGTCCTTTCGTACTTTAACAGCCTCCATCCAATCAATCTGGCCATGAGCTCTAATCTCGCAATGCAGCGTTCATTCAGGGGCAACACGCGACACTTGGCCTGCAAGAGTGTCACGGTATGTACTCTGGTGTCATCCCTTGAGCAGATGAAGATCATGGATCCGTATGGCGGAGCTGCTGGCATCCGAGAACGCTTGCAACGTTCGATGTATAGCGTCGCTCTTAGCTCGTTGTCATAGAACCTGGGCACGGTAATCCGCTGAAGTGTGGTGAGATCGTCGCACCATTTGTTCCAGTCACTCCTCAGTTCTTTGGCAGTGGATCGCACCATCGCTGGCTAGCTTCCATATTTCTTGAAACAAGCTTGGCTCGCACCACGAAGCGGGAGAGGAAATTGAGGGGATCATACAAACGTGCCGTCGTCTAAAGTACGAAACGCTTGGTGTTTGTTCGTTTACGGGCAAACTCAATCACGTGTTGTGCCGAAAAAGAGGGGCTGTCTTCATTCGGCTTCCACGTCAGACCGGGCACCTTCAACGCACCCGTCTGTTGTCCCAGTGGTCTCTCATCGGGATCGTTCTCTTCAAGCATTTTGGCCAGGGCTGCGCTATTGGAGCCCCACTCATGGAGCTTCATCCCCGCTGCTCCAAATATACTCTTCACTTTCCGCGCCCGTTAAGAGGTTTTCAACGTAGACCGATCTACCCAATTGCTCAGCTGTCTTGGGGAACACACTCTTCATTTCGTTGAAATGATGTCGCAGGTTTGCGGCCAGCAGAAAGGGGCTGGACGTGGCTCCAAAAAGTACTCTCTTCATACGCCTGACCTCCACCTCCGGAGTGGTCTGGTTCGGTTGAAATGGTTCCTTGTATTAGAGTAACCACAGAGCTTTGCGATCCTCTGGGTTTACTCAAATCTGAAGGCAGGCCTTTTCGACGTCCGCAACCAGTGCCTCCGGGTGTTGCCTGAAGTTGAGAAGCAGGCTAACAATATATGGGTTCAAGTTAGGGCCGCTCTGCAGGTTGTCGCTTAGTGACTTGCAGTTGGGTGTGTTTGAAGGCGCACCGAAAATGATTGTCATCTTCGTCGTACTGCTGCCCTCTCGTAGAAGAGCCTCGTGAAGCACGTAGTACACGCGTTCACCCGAATTCTCTTCCTCGACCCTCTTGGCCACTCCGTTATGGACGTAAGCCAGACTGCCTGATCATATCTCTACATGAGCTCAAGATTCTTGCTCAGGCTCTTTCGTTGGCTTTCGAGTTTCTTCCAAGCCATCTCTCGAATGCAAACAATATTTACATCAGGTTTCCAAGGCGGGCTCACTTCGTACCTTCGATCGTATTTGGTAATGCTTCTCTCAAAGCGCTGCATGATGTCGCTATCGGAGTGATCCTGGACATCTGCGTCCATAACGCCCATGCTTTCGAGCTCCCAAAAGTCTAGACGGTGGTTTTGAAAGCGCAAAAGACTGAGAAGAGAAAGAGGGGACAGGACAGAGCGCTTATATGGAATGCATTACCAAATACGATCGAAGGTACGAAGTGAGCCTGCCTTGGAAACCTGATGTAAATATTGTTTGCATTCGAGTACGTTCACCTCGTTACCCACCGTTAGTCCGAGCTTCTCCGTATTCACAAGGATGCCTTCATCCGGATAAGCGCTCTGCCCTGTCCCCTCCTTCTCTTCTCAGTCTTTTGCGCTTTCAAAACCACCGTCTAGATGTTCAACCAACTAGCCCCCCAATTAATTCTGACCCAAAAGTCTCTGGACAGACGCGTTCTCCTGATCGCTCACAGCAGCTCTCAGGATAATCACTTGAGAACACAGCAGTTGAAGTGAACTGGGATCGTCCATGTACTGCCTAATCAAAGGCGGTCTTCCCTGCCGTTAGGTTCTCGCTCAATCGACAGGCTCTTCGCGTAACGCATCCCCAGTGGTGATAGGATGCACACTCCACTGCACTCGAGTACGTTCACCTCGTTGCCCACCGTTAGTCCGAGCTTCTCCGTATTCACAAGGATGCCTTCATCCGGGCTTGGGAGCTCTTTTTCGCAGATAGAACCCTTCTCGAGAGCGTCTATATCGTATCTCTGACCGTTGTGATGATTACGCAAAACTACCTGCACTTTGGGGTACATTTTCTTCCTAGTCTCTCCACCGAACACTCCAGCAGTCAGAACCTCCGTCCTGACTAGCTTGCAACGCAGACTTCTCAACAGCTCCTCGGTAATCAAGGAGTGCAGGCTACCGCTCTCGAAAAGAATGCGGGCCAACATACTTCTGTTCTTGCTTTCCACCGACTCGGTAACCGTTTGCAGAAGGGCAGACGGTTTGTTGCCCTTCTCGCTCACATGCAGGCGGATGGGTGTCTTGCCTTTATTTGGCGTTTCATCTAATCCGCTGGCAGCTTGTCCCTGCAAGTAATCTGGATCACACATAGTGGAAACATGCCTTTCTCGAGACCTGTCACAACAGAGCGTGCCACGACACATTCCTTTCGTGTGGTTCTGCTCAGAGCCTTTTATACTGGGAGAGTTCGGCGGTCTATTGATCCAGCCGCCAGTCTGGCAGCACTGATCGAACAGTCTGGCAACTGTGCGCATCGCATTCCGAGTCTCGTCGTCCGCCATGATGTGCCTTGTCGCCTCGAGCCGGCAGCCGTCTGACTAGGGTGGAGCGAGAGACGAACGGTGAAAATGATCGTTTTGCGCTGCGGGAGACGTTAGAAGAAAACGTAATGGGGTGCTGTAGTGCCGTTGGGTGCTCGAACAGCGCGAAAAAAGGGTTCAGGATGTACCGGTTCTCGCAAGGAAAAGAAACCGTGCAAGGCACAAGATCCGGGAGGCCAAAACAAGGAGGGATAAGTGGAAGCCGACTTCGAGTTCTCGATGGTGCGAGGTAATATTATAATTATTTTATTTTGTGGGTTAAACGCGTTTTATTTTGACTAAAACTGTGCAGCGACTTGACGCGGCAGCGTCAGGTGAGAGTGTCCGTTGATCACGAAGCCGTTTCCTGCCGCGCAAGACCTGATACTTGCGAGCGGCCTAGCTTGCCAAATTTGAACTGTGTATAATGTACGGAGCCGATCGCTGCAAGTGCGTGCACGTCGCGCTGAATGACGCGTGCACTGTACGATCGCATGCGCTCCGTCGGCACGTTCAAAGCATTCATCTCGCTCTCGTAGCTTTCTCTACGCTCAAGTTTTTAGAAGCGGCCTCGTGGCTCCGCTTCGCCGTCTCGCTAGTGCTTTTGTTTCGCTAGCGATACCTTTATTATTTTTTTTGTAATACGCGTAGTAAATATTTACTTGTTCTGCCTTTTTCTTTTTGTTTAGGTGCACCTCGCAGACAGTGAATTCGAAAGCGGTTGTCGATCCCGAAAAGCTCAGGCAGAACGCGATGCCGACGCTGCTTCTTCACAGCAAATCAAACAATGTCAGAAAAAAGAACCCAAAAGACCGGCAGGTGAGGAAGCATGACGGAAAATCACGATCGGTCCGCCGTATTCCACACAATGGTGCACAAACCTTGTGATGTGGTAAACAGTCGGGAGCGATCTAGACAATCGAAATTACCCACTAAAAAATGCGCACAAGGCCGCTGAGCTGTGTCGGACGTCGGGCGTTTTTGAGCGATTCGCCATTTATAAATGAGTGCCGTTCGTAAATGGGCGGTTTGTTTGCTACTTTTTACATGAATAAAGCACCGAATCACAAAATGGTTGTTTTATGACTTTCTCCTCGCGGCAACAAAAGCGCGAACGGCAAAACCTACACGCGTATACATCGCACGTCAATGGGGACCCACTTGCCGGGAGGCACATCATGGCAGGAGCGGAACCCGCTGAATCCGCTAAACCTAGCGGGCCGTAAGCCCCACCCATCCGCCGAACTCTCCCAGTATAAAAGGCTCTGGTTCTGCTTTGTGCACCGGAAGCACCCTTGGTCGGCCTGCAGCCTACGCGTCTTTTTCGTGAATTCGATCTTTGCGTTACAGTCTGGTCTGCTGTGCGCCTTTGATTTGCAAAGTAAACACTCATGCTGTCCATCCTGCCATGCAAGGCCGTAGCGTAACGTTCCGAGTCTTGGCGTAGTTCGGATGCCTTTTCGGCAGTTCATGCATGGGGAAACAACGTTTAGGCTTACCGTCGGAGTCTTCATGTTGTTCCTTGGATGTTTTCTCCCGGCTCTTCACCTCAATCTTGAGAAAGTTCACCAGAGCGCGCCACTTCCTCAAGGGGTCCTCATTTTGTTGCTGAGTCGGAGCCGGTGTTGGTTATGATGTAACCCCGGTGGTGGCGTTTTAGGCGTTCCCCGAAGACAGCTTTCTGTTTAACTACAACCTCATGTCTTCCGGAAGCGCCCGAAACAGGACCGGGTAGCCCATGGCACAACAGGACTGATCCGTCACACCCAACGCACGAAGGCCCCGGATGTGAGCCTATGCACTGTCGTATAAACGCCGCAGAGATCTGACGCTGCGCGATAACTGCATCTGATTGATGTCCATGAGCCCCTTCATGTGGTCCTAGATCAACACCGCCTGGTTCCCGAAGTGCAGCTTGTGGGCAACCTGGCGATTCCAAGCGGTTGGCCCAGGCTGCCCCTCCGACAATCATAAATGGTCATCTTGACCACGAGGGGGCCAAGGGGCAACTGGCCACGCGAGCGGCGCTCCGCCGCTGATAAAAGGCCGTCGCAGCGGATGCGCGGGGGCTGTTGGGATCGCGGCGCAGGCGATAGCGCTCATTAAATGTTTAGGTGTTGTTGAACCGGTGTGCTGTGTCATTCACCGAGACGGGTAGCAGCAAGGAAAATCCCACAAGCTGCAGGAGCTGAATCGGGTGGAGGTAGCATTCAGCGCTTGGCTGCAGTCCTGCGATGGCGGCTGCTCCAACCCCAATCAGGGCTAACCTGAAGTAGTTGAATTTTTTCTGGCGACGATATGTCCGTATTCTCGTGGATGGCAGTCTGAAATTGCTCCGAGAAAGTCTGCCAATTTCTTTGGTGTCCGTTAAATTTGATGAGCTCCAATTTTGGAAACTTGATTTTTGCTGTCACCTTTTTTTGCTCCCCACTCTTCGTTTGATTGCCCGCTTGCTTGTTGGCTGTCCCCCGGGCTCTTCACTTTCCTTTTGAGCTTCGCGAGGCACATCACGATCTTGTTAGAATAATCGATGAGTTGCGTGAACTCTGCTTCGGCTTCTTTTTTGGAAATCAAAGGCGCGATCGCGGCATCTACGTGGTTGTGTTGGACCCAAGAGGGGCTTAAACGCTTGATCATGATCATAATCATAATCATCTTTAATGACTCGAGGGAGCCCCGCCATCGCGAAAAGGCGACAGCCAGTACCACAGAGGCTCGCGGTGCCGCGTCTTGTATTGGTGATTATGGGCTGATATATTATACAAGATGCAAGACGATGTTGAAATGAGGCTTGTGGGCCAAGGTGCGGGTTGATGTTGCGGGTGATGAGGGCTTGTTGGCTGCATGCATGGGGTAAGACTATGGTGATGATGATAGGTTGGTGAAGAGGGTGAAGAGCCCTAGCAGCGGTCTTCTCGGGGCCGCTATTGGCTGCTGACTTCTAGCAGGCCGGTCTCGAGACGATGGAAAGTCGGCGTAGCTGATTGTAATACATCGTCTGCCTGGTTGAGGAGCCTCGTTGCTTGGTTCGATGCATTTTTCCTTTTTTCTTGAGGACATACATTGCCGTTCAGTACTGGCTTGTTGTGCTGCTTGCTTGTGTCCGTCTATCGTAGATGTTGCTGTTGGCTACCAGGTTTCACTCGCTCAGTGTTTAAGTTCCCTTCTCTGTCTGCCGGCGATTTGATCACACGTTGCTCGTCGGCTTCGTTTTTAGAGGAGCGGTTTCTTCAACACCATATGTTTTTTTGTGGAAATCATTGCTTCTTGGCGTTCAAAGATATCGATCAGTCTCAAACGAAACCGAACACTTTTATTTATAACTGCACACACTCGTTCAAACATAAGGGCAACCGTCTCGTTCACCACTTGTTCTCGTTCGCTTGTTCTCGTTCTGTCCGTCTCGACTTTCCCGGCTGTTGATCCTCTCGGATGTAACCGGCCGTTGCGGTACAAAGTTCAGTTCGCCCCTCGCGCTCGATCGATCGCCTCCGCAGGGGCAAGCTGATACCATTGTATGAAGTTCCAACAGTAACTAAGTTATCTTTTTTGTAAGTGTAACTTTAATGGGTTACAACTGTACGCGTGCAACTGTAACTATAACTATAACTTAATTAGACTTAAACTCATTTAACTGTAACTTAATTACTTGTCATGACTAACTTTTACATCTAAGGTACAGATCATATTCATCAGATTCTGACAGCGCATAATCAAACCTTCTTTTTCTGCGCAAAGTTGGAATTACCTCGCATTTAATATATGAAAAATGCCCTAACGCGGTTTCTGATTATTGGAAGCAAAAATCAATGTATCGAGTCGGCGGCCGCAACAGAAATGCCTCTTAACGCAAAACCTGGCACGACCTCATATATTTTCATTTCCTTTTGGGAACACGCAATTGCCAGATTGCTTTTGCAATGCGCACGAAAGGTAGCGCAACTTTCCCAATGTCTGTGTTAGCGATGCCACTTATAATTCATAACACGCTAGTGAGCGTGGGAGTTCTCCGTAATTTTGAACCAACGTCGACCATAAGCTTTTTTTTGTATGTATGCACCAAAATGAATGTTTTCCTCTCAATGAACGACGGAAACCGACTTCCTCAGGAAGTATTTAGTTGTCACGCAAACCTACAAGGCTTCAGGTAGGATCGCCCGTATTTACCAATAGCTTAGCATTACGAAGGATTTTCTTCTTAAAGCTAGAAGTATGGAGGCTCATTGGGACTCTTCAATTCGGGCCACATTGCGGTAAGCCTTCGAAAGTGTTTCTCGCTTTCCCAAGTGGTTGGTCGCTTTGTCCAGGAG
The DNA here is from genome assembly GCF_016920785.2 of Ixodes scapularis. Classification (NCBI taxonomy): domain Eukaryota; kingdom Metazoa; phylum Arthropoda; class Arachnida; order Ixodida; family Ixodidae; genus Ixodes; species Ixodes scapularis. The sequence goes on from NW_024610223.1 coordinate 41,250, forward strand.
AAACTCATTAATCACACTTCCACACTTCGTTGGAAGCGTCAATTCAGAACGAAAACCTCGATGCAAAAGGTGCGCTTTAATGCAGAAATATTGCAGACCTTGAACCAGCCTAGGCGGTACTCGTAACAAGTGATGAAATTACTTATAATCAATTGCTTTTGAAGTAGCTTCGTAATATAATATTACATTCACTAGAAAGTGATCACAATAGTAATCGGGTTATTTTTTCAACCAGTAAATTTACTTGTAACTGTTGCTTTTTTCCCTCCATTCTGACAGGAGGACGGTCATCCGAAATTGGTGGATTAACAAAAGTAGTTTGTAAATCGTCGATTCTAATTGAATAATAGACAGTAGAAAAGACCCCCTTTTTTTTCGAACCGGCACAAAAGTCTGCTGTTTTGAAAATCGGGCGTAAACAGAAAAGTTACTGCTACGTTTCACGTAATGACCAATTACCTTTTCTTACAAGTAATCAAGTAATCCAATTGAATACCTTTTAACCAGGAGTAACTGTAATTTTAATAAATCCATTTTTTTAGTGATTCGCACAACACTGACCTGAAGGACTTCTTTCAAATGAGCGCATTTTTGTTTTGCGGTGCTGTGGTGGTTTGGCACACTTTCGCGTATTTGTTTCGTTTGAGTTTGCTAATCTGTTTCTTCGCCTTCTTAGCATGTGACGAGTGAATTAACCGAGGTCGTGTGTCCGACACTCAGACGAAACAGCTGGCTGAGACGCCAACTTAATTGCACAGTCTGTCTACTACATGGCTGCCAGACTCTTCACAACCTTCATGTTTTCTCGTGGAAACTGTATTCACCAATTCAATCGGATAACACATATTAAAGCGAACCAAATATTCATTGAAGCAACTATAGAAGTCATCGAAACATATTCCTAACCGAATCAAGGTCCTTGCTGCTTAGGAAACATTAGTTCAAAGAAATGCTACAGCATTTAAACTAATTACACGTTTTATCTGATCATTTTAGTAATGTGACACTATAATTGCGTGTCTCCCTATTTTATGCCTCAACTAAGAGAAAACCAACACCCGCTGACGATGCTATATCTTTTTACTAAATAAATTGACATCGCTTATGGCAATACTTTTTTGTGACAATTAGTTTTTTTTCAGTCTAGAATATTGAAAAAATCAATGTTGATGTATTCTAAAAGCAGACGTTTTTAGTGCTTCCATTACCCAGAAAGTAAAAATGCTACTCGTATTCATTTCGCGGATTAAACGTTTCAATAAGGAAGGTAGACAGCTGCTCAAGACGGAAAATTTGTTTTTGATGCAATCGTCTCGGCATTCAGTATGTCCGACGTGTTCTCATTTCAATCTCCTGTGCCAGTTGTTAATAAAAAAAAAGTAAAAGAAAAAGTAAAAACAGCGTAAATGCGCACGAATGAGCTTTGGGGCTCATAGCTTTTTTATTTGCTATTTTTCGCTCCACTGGCATTCGGCTTTTGTGATTATACTTCGTTTTACCTTAACTAAAGACTCTTCGACAATTAATACAAATGATAAAGCACAATCCGCGGGACCAAAATGGCGTCATTCAGTTCCGTCTTCTGCTTCGCGCCTTCGTTCGTTTCGTAAAGTCTGCACCGTCACGCAGTCGGCAATTCGAAGAGTGCCGCTACTTGTAGGAAGCACTTATCTAAGAACTTTAGGCCGATCAAGCGGCGGCAAAATGGCAACGTGACGGTGATCGTCGTTTTTCAGTGCGTATGTTATCACGTGTTGAAACGTTAAATGCATGCATGCGCCATTACCTTGCAAGTTTAGTCTGCGTTTGTGTGTCTTCTAACCTTAGACGGTGTTCTGACTTTTAATCCGGAAGCATTGACTGTCCCATGGCGTTATCAGCTCTTGAAGCCCCGCCAAACGGCACCTAAAGTCCCCTGTCCCATGGAGCGAAGCCTGTAGTCTATAGCAGCGAAACGGAGAATAAACTCCTCTTGCCTGGCGCGCACCCTATAGTTTCAAGGAACGCCACACTATATGGCGCTGCGGGTCACCGCGCTGGTAAAAGGAACACGTTGGCGCGCGCTGGGCCGATTCTGTTCCTTTGGGCGCCGACGAACATGGCTCCGCCTCAAGCATCTACATCGTCGGCGGCCGCAAAACTCCGCGGAACACTCCGCGGCGTTCAATTGAACATTCATGCTTTCGCATTCTCAACTCATAAGACGTGCTTAGGTCTCCTCGGTTCTTTTTTTTTTTTATGTAATGACGTAAAGTGCCCTTTTGAGTGGTTTTAATAATGATATATGTTGAAGGGTTGTATTCCATGCGAATAGAGTTAGGATTGAACGTAATGAAAAACCATCACGCGCAGGCCAACGGAACCTAAAGCATATATACATGGCCCGTAGCACGCAATGAATATGCATGCAGATCATATAGAAGGCACACTTAGTCATAAATAATCACACTTAATTGTAGTGTATTAACAAGAAAAACGGGTTACAGAAATCAGTCCGGCTGGAAGACGGCTGCATGCTATCGCTCAAGTAGAGTCAGTCAAACACTTCACTCGACAGTGTCACGCGCACGCTGCATGCATGTCATGGCACGAGCTCCTGCAACACACACAACATTTCCCCCGGCCACGGTGCCCCCGGCGTAATAGACCTATTGATAAATTACCCAAGCATCAAGGATAACGCAGGGAATGGTGTTCCACGCGCAGCAGGCGCACGCCTTCCCCGTATAAAAGATTCGAAGTAAATAACCAAAATAAAGTGTTGACGGACGCGCGTGCAAGATGCCGTTTGTTTTAGGCTTTTGCTTTAGAACTGTTACTGCTACAGACGCAAGCACTTGCGGCGCATGGAACACTATCCCCTTCATTCTCCTTGATGCTTCGGTAATATAGCAATCGGTCTATTGAAGGAACCAAAGGAAAAACAGTATTGCACACAATACCGAAACTTTGTGTCGTATCTGTCTGGAGGACGACGGTATCTTGCGAGGTAGTGGTGCTGCGCAGCGGGACGAGCAGTGTCAGAGCGGGACGAGCAGGACAGGCACGAGCAATGTCGCAGCTGGTGACGGATAAAATCTACACGCCGCACTGAATAAAAAGTTTCGTTTCGTTCTGTAGATTCATCTTCCACAACGTCAAGTGGCAATCTTGACAGGCAGTCTGCTTCTGCGTTGTCACTTGATATCTTGAACTGGAGCCAGTACCTGTACATAGACAACCTCACTGCCCAGCGCTAAATCCGTGCAGCCGCCATTGCCGGAATGCCTGTTTTCGGACCGAAAATGGTTTATGGTTTGTTATCAGGGCAAAGAAACGGCCGTAAATATGCACGTGGAACTTCGTAATTCCAAAGCGGGCCAGTGATTATTTTTCCATCTGACTGCATCCTTTTCAGCGTCCGATAATGTACGAGACGCGTAAGCCAGAGGTTGAACCTGTGATGTACCGGTAATTTGGGATAATGCAGGATATATTTATTTAACTGTTAGATTACATTCGGTTGAGAAGCGTCTTGTTCGGTCTGCGACCGCGCCCAGTCTGCTCTTTCGCGCAGGCGTTACGTTCTTCTCCGTGGCTCGCTCCTCCGCCGGCGTCTCCGGTTACATCAGACCGCCGTTGCTTGGGCCAAAGGCCGTGTTCGCTATGTGTGGCGAACACGCACACGATTGACTCCGTAAGTGTGACGTCATGGGTCCAAACAAACCGTTGCTAGGGTCGTTGGTATGGACACATACATGTGGTTAGGTTTCGCTACGAAAACCCGACCGTTCAAAAATCAGGAGTAGGATTTAAACTTCTGAAAATCACAGATATAGAAAGCTTGAATGCCATATATGTTTCGACAGAAGTGTGGCGGTAATCGCTTGTTCCTGAAATATTTACACTGCAACTTCCGGTCCTCAAGATGCCTGCAGCAGACGACGAATGCAAGAAGTATGCCGTCTGCCACACGCCGGCAGGCCAAGCCGGCGCCGTTGTTTGAATCGTGTGAATAAGGAAGATATTCTGATATTGGCATTTGTTCTAAATATAATGATTTTCAGTAACTTAAAAGAACTCATATTGGGGTGCGATGGAAAATATGGCTCATCGAAAGTCTGGTCGTCGATCGAGGTGATCATCTGCTAAAAGATCGCAATGCGCCCGTGAAAAAACACTTCAGCCGATCGGTTTAGATACCAAATTGTGTCTGCGGACTCGCGCTGTGCGAGGGTGCTTCGTACCTGGTTATAACCATCGCGTGGAGAAAGATTCTTGCAGTTTCTTCAGAATTCCGCAAGACCCCAAAGCACAAAAAAACTGGATAAAAAAAAAAGTAAGGTGAGTTTATTACAGATTGTACTCGCATCGCGGGTTCGATAGAGATCTTCACCAAAAGAGCACATCCACGAAATTTGATGTACACCAAGGAAAAAAAAAATACTGCTAAATGCCAATAGACACGCAATTCTTTATTAACCTGACAAGCTCAATAATAATAATAACAAACCACTTACCTCGATGGCGTCCGATCTGTTTCTCGTGCTGGCCTGCACTACGCCGGTTATACACTTCAGGTCACCGTCGTAACTGATCTCCACGGCGTGGTTTGATTTTACAGCATTTTCATCCCTCTGAACTAAGCTGGGTTCTTGACAGAAAAGATGCACATTGCGGAGGCCTCTACGGCCATAGCGATGCACTTGTTTTTGTCGCTCGTTTACCGACGCAATTCAATGAAGACGCCCGCTGCAACAGAGGCCAGCGAATCTATCGTGTCGTCTACTACCTAAGCAAATCGGAGTGCAATACTTCAGAAATGGCTTTCATCGTTGCAATACGACACTGAGACGACAAGAGCATCTTCATAATTAGATACCAAGAAGTTAGGTTGCTTGCAAAAAAATATTTACTTACTGATAAGCAAAAGTCTAGCCTCATGTGGAGTCTCCGTGCATTAGTCCATAGCAACGTCCCTAGCAACGGTTTGTTTGGACCCAGAGGCCATGTTGTGACGTCATCACTTACGGGGTCAATACACGGCAATATCCCCCCCCCCCCTCCCTAAAAAAACTTCACGTTTTCACAGGCCCAGCCGCGTAGGTGACTGGCGCGTCCGTGTTGACCTTCTGAGAAGAGGAGTGCTGCTCTTCGTGCCTTGGTCACGTGTGCCATTAAGCGGTGTGGCTGGCGAGCTTGGAGTGCCTGCCTCCGGTTTTGCAGGATCGTTCTGACCGTCTTGAATTGTGGTTGGAAAGTCGTCACTGGAAGTCGGAGACGGTGAACAGTTTCGCTGACTGATGCTGCTGGAAGGGGCGAACGTTTTCAATGTTTTTGCGCCCTTGAGGCTATCGTTTTCATTCGGAAATATTTCCTCTTCCTCCTTAGGGAACATGTCTCAGCTGTCCAATGTGCCGTTTCTAGGTATTTCTGTCGTTCATGCGCTCTAGTGTTGTACAGCCGTGGGCAAGAGACTACAGGAACGGCAAGAAATGGTCGAAAGGAGTCGTCGTACAAGTTCTAGAAAACCGATAATATGAGATTCGCTCGAACGACGGAAATACCTGGAAACGGCACATTGGACAGCTGAGACATGTTCCCTAAGGAGGAAGAGGAAATATTTCCGAGTCGGCTGTACAACACTAGAGCGCACGACACAAGAGCGCCGACATTAGAGCGCCGACATTAGAGCGCCGACATTAGAGCGCCGACATTAGAGCGCCGACACTAGAGCGCCGCGACGTTAGAGCGCGCGACTCGAGAGCGCAGCGACATTAGGGAGTTTTCGTAGACCGCGTTTCCCCCTTCGCTAAGCCCTCCGCAACGAAGACGCCGCTACTGCGCCTGCGCGCCGATGGCCTTGACTGTAGAGATCCGAATATGGTAGCGGGTTGCGGAGAGCGTTGAGGGACGGCGAAAACCATCCACGAAAACTCCCTATTAACTCGCGTGCCCTTAGAGCGCCCGTCACGAGAGCGCGCAACCAGTCCAGCGGGAGTGGCTCGACCCGACCGACCACTTGTTCGGACATCGCGTGTCTTATGTAAAATTGGCAGGGATCTATGCCACGGAATTCAGCAATGACATTGCGAAATGGGTCAACGAAATGTTTGCGTGTGACAAACCAAAAAGCGTTACAAAAAACTAAAAGCAAAAAAAAAATTTTTGTAGCGTGCATTTTTGCATAAAAAACATTGCAGCCGACCTAGCTTCATTTGTTCTTTGACTTTGTATATCACAAATTTGCAGAAGAGGTTTTCCTGTATCCGCCAAAAGACTGAAAAGATCTGATCTGAACAGACATGGACGTCAATATACCATGTTACTTATTCAAGGGACGTCTAAATAGCCACCAAATAGATCGGAGCCCCAATGCCTGTCGAGAATAGACGAAATATATCAAAAAGTATTATAGTATATCCGAGAGGCGGACCGCATCACTGTGAAAAAATCATAGAGTCGCTGCTCCACTCAACTGCAAACTTTCCCAATATCTATATGCCCCACCCCACTCCCTTGCCCCTTTTCTCTCCGATGTCACTAAACAATTGGTTAGAAAGAGTCGTACCCGTTCTATTTTTATTTTTTTATTAAAGGCATATTTAATTATTCAAAAATCACCAATGCTTCGATTCGATGAGTTGCACAATTTTGTTCTGTCTGTGGAGGGACGGCGCAGGTACATCACACATTTTGCGATGTTCGCTTAACTGGTCGTGCGCTCTCGTGTCGCACGCTCAACTGGTCATGCGCTCTCGTGATGTGCGCTCAACTGGTCATGCGCTCTCGTGTCGCGCTCTCCATTGGTCGTGCGCTCTCGTGTCACGCGCTCAACTGGTCCTGCGCTTTCTTGCCGTGCGCTCTAGTGTCAAGCGCGCTACTGTCGCAGCGCCCTCGTGTCGCGCGCTCTAACGTCGGCGCTCTGGTGTCGCGCGCTGTAAAGGCGCTCTCTCCTTGCCCACACCTGGTCGTTCTGGTGTAGGTGTCGTTCTTTAAGGTTGCGCGAGGCGTGCTGCTTCGCCTGTTTTGATAGCACGACATCCGTTATTGATGGTCTAAGAAGATCAAACCTTGTGCAAAATTCGTCTCCTGTCATTATTTTGGCAGGTGTTGAGCCAGTTGTCGTGTGCGGGGTCGTCCGGTATGCCACCAAGAAGTTATGGCATGCCTCTTCCATGGTCAGCCCCAACTTCAGGCTTGCGTTGACAGTATTCTTGAATGTTCCCATAAAGTCTTCTGCCGCACCGTTCGTTGCGGGAAGGTTCGGGGGTGAGAAATGCACTCAGTTTCTTGCCATGAAACCCCGGAATTTGCTTGATCGGAACTGCGGGCCATTGTCTGTCACAATCCTTTCTGGCAGTCCATATCTTGCAAAGAAAGAGAAACACTCTTATGGTGGCTGCAGAAGTCGTCGAGGTCATGGCCACAACCTCGGGCCGTTTTGAATATGCATCAATGATAGCAAAAAATTCCTTCCTTGAAAGGGTCCTGCGAAGCCTGCATGCAGGCGTTGCCATTTCTTTCTTGGGTATTCCCACGGGTGTATGGAAACTTTGGGTGCCTCGTTGCTCACTTCCTGGCACGGCCGACAACTTCGGGACATCGTTTCGATGTCATGATCCAGAAGCGGCCACCACACGTAGTGTCGTGCCAGGTCCTTTATCTTTGTCATTCTCGGATGACCTTGATGCAAGTCGTTCAAAACGTGTTTTCGGTACCTCGAGGGTACGATGACGAGTGTTCCCCACATTAATCAGTCGAGCTCCACGGTTAGTTCTGTTCTGCGACGGAAGTAAGGCTTGAGGTCTTCGGAATTCACTTGTTCCGGCCATCCATCCATGCTGAGTCTTAAACCTTTAGACAACACGGTGCCCTTTCCTGTCTCTCTGCTGATCTGCTTATGTGTCAGTGGGAGTGCTTGAAACTTTTCTAGATGGAGACATTTGATTTCGTCCATTCTCGTAGTTTATGATTTTGTTGCTCCCTTGTCAGTCACTGGGAGTCTCGACAGCGTGTCTGCGACCACGTTCTTATCGGTCAACACGTACTTTATGTCAAAGTCATTCCCTGACAAGATGATTGCCCATGGCTGCATTCTTGCTGCAACCGTGCCTGGGATTCCCTTACCGGGATTGAAAATCGACACGAGGGGTTTGTGGTCCGTCCACAGCGTGAAGCGGCTTCCAAACAAATACTGGTGAAATTTTTTTTACGCCCTCAAGTAGACTCAGCGCTTCTTTGTCAATCTGAGAGTAGTTTCGCTCACCTTTAGAAAGCGTTCTTGACATGAAGGCGATCGGCTTCCGTTGCTTGTTGGGTAGTACGTGTTGAAGTACTGCACAAATGCCATGACTCGATGCGTCACAGTGCAGTTACAGAGGAAGTGCAGGGTCATAGTGCACTAGCAGACTCTGCTTGGTGAGTTGCTTCTTTGCTTCGTTGAAGGCTCTCTGGCATGATCTCGACCACTTCCACTTGTTATCTTTTCGCAGCAATTCATGTAGCGGATGTAGAATCTCGGCTACGTTGTTGATGAACTTTCCGTAGTAGTTCAGGAGTCCCAGAAATGCTCTGAGTTATTTTTGGTCATTGGGCGTCTTCGCTTGTAGGATCGGATGCACCTTCTTGAGATTTGGGTGGATCCGTTGTTTGTCTACACCATGTCCTAGGTACTCGACGGAGTCCTGCATGAAGCAGAATTTTCTTTTTCCCAAGCGAAGGCCACTTTCCTTGAGTTTTTGCAGTACGATGTCCAGGTTCCGCAGGTG
>NW_024610224.1:0-124999 GCF_016920785.2 Ixodes scapularis
CTATAGAAACAGGGGGAAACTCTCGTGCAGTAATTTATTCCAAGTCGAGTTTAGGGCTGCCGAGAAAGAATTACCATATTTATTCTAAACAGGTTAACCATTTGCTGGAAACTGTTCTTTACCAGTAGGAGTTGATCTGTAATCATAACCAAACAAGGTCGACCTATAGACCAATGCACTGTTTTAAACAAGCCTGCATTTGGCCACATTAAATGTAGGCACTGTGCATGCGCGGAAATGAGCTTCCTGTGAGGTGAGGCGTTTGTGCACGCACCATTTTGACAACAGCGTCACTGCGGTGGCGTGGCATCAAAGCCATGTGTTCGTCTACAAAGGCCTGTTCACACATACATCACAGCACCAACTCAGTGAAAAGCACCGACTTTGCACATGACCAGTGGTGTCACAAGAGGGAAGGGTGGGGGAGGGGGGGGAGTGCACGAGACGAGTGGCTTGCATGCTTTCGCATTCACAACTCGCAAGTGGAAAAGGTGGGGGGGGGGGGCACCACCTTAGGTGCAGCGCTCGGGGGGGGGGTGTCATGGCGGGCCACGCAACCCTATAATGGCATCACTGCATATGACCCCACTTTTTCCTGCTCACACACAATTCAGAGCCAGCTTTAGGCATTGACAGCAGTGCTGAGTGTTATTTCAACACCAATATTAATCTGCTAACTAACCTAAGAATAAGCTAATGTATTCCCCGTTTGAGAGAACCCAGACGCTGCTCTCACCAGCCACTGCAAAGCAATGAAGCTTCATGCACGCGCACCATGGGCAGTGCATGATTATGAACTCTGAGCTCCATGTGAAATTAAATTTGTGCGACCAGGGGACCTAAGCCGCTGTGAATGACAGAAGAGAGCATGCGTGCTGGACAAAGAGATGAAGAGGCAAAATGAAAAAGAGGTGTAACAGTTGAAAAGGCAAACATAAGAAACAATTAAAACAGGTAACCCCATGAGAGTTCGACAGGACTGCAGTTCCCGACTGTAACAGCCGAAATAATTTTTAACTGGGAATGTATGGATGAGGCTCTACCGTATATACAAACAATACTTAAAATTGAAAGAATAAAATAAAATGTGGAGGACAAGCACAGGACAACCACATTCTTTCGTAATTGTCCTGTGTTTGTCCTTTGCGTGTTATTCTTTCAATCTTAAGTATAATTTTCAACTCAGTGCAATTTGTTTAGAGTCCCTGAAAGATTAAGTTTTTCATAATCCAGATTCCATAGCAATACCACTAACATGGTGCATTACTTGAAACATCAGCTCACCGCCTAAGATCACTAGTCAGAAGGGAAAAGCCTCGACTTGATTAGAAAATCAGGGGAAATGACTAACCATGATGATAAAGAAAGTGCTTGCTTTATAAACACTTATTCAGGAATTATATGAAAATACTCTTGCCACTTTACGCGCACGTTTACAAACCACAAATTTTGCTTAAAACTGATCCAGTAATTCTTCAGATTCTTGGCAGCTGACAAATTAAAAGAAAAAAGTTCCCATCATTTTTAATTAGCAATGAAGGTGTGGAATGAAAACACCTTACCAACGGCCACGGCACAGAGCTGCGTGCCCCTGAACGGCCGCTTGTTGCCCCTGCGGCCGCAGATGCTGAAGTGCATCTGCACCTGCTTCCGCAGGAGCCGCTCCAGGGTGCGCCGCACAGCCTCCGCGATAGTGTTGCCACCCAGGCCGGAGAGCTGCTCCTTCTACACGAATAAAAGAAAAAAATATTGCACTTTAAGAATCACAGTTCATTTAATATGAGTAAGATGAAAACTGACTATGGTATGGCATCCATCTCACCTAAGTGAAAAGGTAATGTGAAATTGCATTAACTCTGTTGACAGTATTTACTACACTATTATATAAAAGAGAGTACGGAAGATCTAATGAAAATAAACCCTGAAGAAGGGGAGCAAGGGAAAAAAAAGGACAAACACATATCTCGAAACACACCTAGCTGCATTTGGAGATTTGTGTTTGTCTTTTGTCGCCATACCTTTTCTCCAGAGTTACTACTGTTATTGTCCAGCTAGCTTCCACCTCTGCAATTATTGCATTATCATCATACTGAAGATCGATCCAGACTTTTACTGAAAGTAATTAATAGATCAGGTAATTGGCCCCTGCTGTTCTTGATGTTCTTGTTGCCTTCTTCCCTTCATTTTATACTTTCCAGCGAGCACTGATTGCCCTTAATCATTCTATATGCCCCTGTTCTTGACTCAAAAGTATGTAGAGGTGTGAAAACAATAAGGCCATATCTTCAATCGTAATGCTGCCTTAATAAGTGGCTGTCTGTGACTAAATACAGATAATGGTTAAGCTAACATTTTGGTAAAGTTTAGATACGAAGCAGTTGAACATATGCCGTCGCTCCATTTCTCAAACCGGTTGAGCCACAAGGCACTAACATATAGTGAAAAAAAGTTTGATATTCACCAGGACAGCCTGATCAGGGGGGTTGATGAGGCGCCTCTCTGCTGCCTCAAAATCTTCCATTGTCGCCAGCGGTAAAATAAAAACCGCTGGCGGCACTGGGGCATCAGGCGGGCAGTTCGCACGCTCCAGCTGAGCAATGCGCACTGCCAGCTGTTCCTGGTTTGCCAGGACCTGCGCCGTGTCCTGGCGGAGAAGGTGCACCTCGTGCCGCACATCCAGCACCACCTTCAGTAGCTCCGACTGGAAGGCTAAAATAGAGGCAAAGAAAATTCTTGTGGTCAGAGATCTACGAAGGAAACGTGCTGAAAACAACACTTCACCTAAGACTAAAAAGAAAAAACAATGATAAAAAAAATTATAGCTCAAAAAAATATTTCCAAGCCTTATGCAATTGATGGCAGCAAATGTAGGCCGTCCTGCCAGTGGATCTTTCATCGCACATATTGTTTACGTCCAAGCAATAAATTATATTTTGTTCCACCTTTCGAGAGACCAGAAACCTACAAATCATAGACGTGATTGTAGCTTCAAATTTAGCTACTTTAGAAATTCCAGCTCCAAATCTGTACCCGTTATCACCTCAAGGACCACAGTAAAAAAAAGTCCGGCTCCTAGCGGATCATTACTAATTTCCCCCTTTATGTAGAGAATTAAGATACATGCAGGCACATTTTACATCAAATATATATTATCTTATGGAGCCGTACACATTTCAAATGCCAAAAGCATTGCTGCCCCCTCTGACAACGAAATCGTATGAGAACTACTACTTGCAGCGTATGAGTAATGTGCAAAAGTTCATTTTTTCTTAAGGTGAAAACGAGTATAGCTATATTTGAAAATGATATCCCCAAATTTAGCTACTCCCCCCCCCCAACCACTCCCCTTGGCCAGTGACCATGGAAAGCAGGGTTTGGGGGGGAGGTGAGGTTTGAGGGCAGCACTGTTGAAGGCCTAGGGTGGCAAAATGTTAAGTTCACCTCTCGTCACAAGACTTTCGGAAGGGGCACAGCGTCACTGAAGGTGCGCAGCCTCATGATACGTTGTGGCACTGGACTGGTGATTATGGTTTATAGCATCTACTACTGTCTTGTGTAAGGTGAAATAGAGCATAGGAAACAGCCTCATCACTCCACAAGATTTCAACACAATAGGTAAGCTTCTTAAAACAAGCTAAACATTAGTCACTTTTCTTAATCAGACACTAGCTTTTTTTAGATATTTGAATAATAAAAATAAAACAGCTGTCACTGATAATAAAAATAAAACAGCTAGCTTGAACATGCAAATCAACCCAAGCTATAGGCACCAGGTTGCCCCACCTAGCCCAGAGTGGCGGAGGGGTTAAGGTCGCAGGTCTTTCTCCGCCACCACTACTGCCGGCTAAATGGTGCCACCTGCTGCCCTATGTGTGTGCTTACTTGCACAGTCACCGACATTTTTTACTGATGTAAGCGATTGCTGGCATCATGTGTACAAAGTCTGCTTTGGGGTCCCTCAAGGCACTGATACCGACGGACGTTGGGGTTCCTTAAGATACTGATATCAATGCCACTGATAAAGAGGTCGCAACCGTTGGACATATGGAAAACTATTTTATCTCAGAGTTGATGAAATGACATGTCGCAACTAGGATGCTTTCATGTACTATCGGGGAAAAATGAAATGCGAACAGAGGAGCGCGTGGCTCGCGGTACAGGCTGCGCCGCCTGGAAGTGAGCCTAGGAGCGAGGGTGCGTGGCCTACTCCGACGTGTTCACGCCCCTCCCTCTGCTCCTCAAGCTTCAGCAGTGCGCCTCTTAGTGCGCTGAAAGCTATCGCCGCTATCTTTGCTGGCTCAGCGCGAGCGGTGGAAAGAAGCTCGCCGCACTCGCCGAGCAGGCAAAGATAGCGGTGACGGCTTTCAGCGCACTGAGAGGCGCACTGCCGAAGCTGGGCGAGCGCCAATCGAGGGGCGTGAACACATCGAAGTAGGCCACGCACCCTCGCCCCGAGGTTCACTTCCAGGCGGCGCAGCCTGTACCGCGAGCCACGCGCTCCTCTGTTCGCATTTCATTTTTCCCCGATAGTACACTTTGCTCAGGTTGGCAATACTTGCACTTTCATAACGATTTTGTTTATTTTTTGCTTAGGAGCATGAGAGGTCTTCAATTTGTGATTCTGGAGTATGATCGTTTGTATACGGAGTATTGCCATAACTGCAGACTTATGGCAAGGCCACGTCGAGGCATGTCCAACACTCCTGTTTTGGTGTAAGCACCGAGTGCCTGACTTGGGCCTCAAAACGTTTATTTAACAAGACCCCCACCGCTGCCACCTGTCAGTGCCACAGTGCAACTGCCATCATGACAAGCATCAATGTTCAAAAGGCAGAACTGGTCTCATACAAAGCTAGAAGTATGAACAGATAGGTTTCAAAGGTGCCCCTGCTGCACGAGGATTCATACAGCCAAGGCACATTTTCTAAAGCAAGAAGGCTTGCCATTCACGTTAAGGTTTCAAAGGTGCTTCTGCTGCACAAGGATTCATGCAGCCAAGGCCTATTTCTAAAGCAAGGGGACTTGCAATTCATGTTGAAGTGAGATTATGTAGATATCAGCAATGACCGGTTCATGTAAAGATGTCAAACATGTTGTTCTTAACAGGCAATCAAACATCTCATTCTTGAAATGTAAAACCGAGCATTACGAGTGATGGGCAGGTTTTGTTTTGGTGGTCGAACTATATCGAGAGTATGGGCATTTAATGCCATACTAAGGGCATTGGAAAAATGAAATGTACAGATGTGATTGTGCCAGTCTTCTAAACTTGGTCAGGTCAATATTAAGCAGTGATCGTAATGAAACATCTGGTATGCTTACGGGACATGGTAGCCTCAACCACCTGAGCTGCCTCAGCTGCCTCCAAATTCCGCCTCCTGGGGGCTTGCCGCTCTGCCAGGGCTGTGGTAAAGTATGTTTTAGTCTCAGATTAAGGTCTTTCAACTCGTCACACAAGTCATTCACACTTTTCAGCAACTACATATCAGCCATTTTGGCACAGCCAGTGTCCATCTCTGCCCAACATCTCAAGGGCAGTCAATGTCAAGAAATCTGACAGATACGCTTCAAATGCACACCTTTTTGGGAGGCAAAGTATGTTTGTCAGCTCCACTTCCAAAATGAGCATAAGGTGTCCAAAGCTTAAGCTTGGTGACTTCTTTTATAAACGGTTTTCGAGGCAAGCAAAAAATTTTATGAATGACCGGAGGCAGCAGATTGGAGGCGACAGCAAATTTTCTGCAGTCTGCCAAAAAAATGTGCATGTGAAACGTGTCATCACAAATGCCGGTATAGACAGCCTTTTTTAAAGGGATGCTGAAATGAAAATTAAAATATACTTCCCACGTTAAGAAAGAAGTTAAATGTAATCACTGAAGTCAGCTAATGACAATCACACGTTAGTATTTTTAACAGATGGTTATATTTTTCGTTCCAAACAGCCAATTCCATCGAGAGCAGCTGTCGGAGAGCACTATGCTTCTTGAGAAAACCAGCACCTACAGCGCGCTCGTGATGTAAGGTTTAACTTCGCGGGCAAGGCTACAAGGAGGCTGGTGTGGTTGTGAACTGTGCCACTTGGTAGTGTCAACATGTTACAATCTGGCGGTTCAAGAGGCCCGCTTCCCGCAGAAGTTGAATAGGCACGGGAGAGAAGGGAAGTTCGGTTCCGCCAAGGGAGAGAAGCGAAGTTCAGTTCCGCCAAGTTTAACAGTCTATGCACGCTCAGAGCTTAGCACAATACTTCTAGGGAGTGGCACTGCTTTTATGTGAAGTTTTACTTAACGTTCGGAAGCATCCACCAGGTGTAATCTGGTAATAAATTTTTTTTTTTTATTTTTTTTTTTTTCGTTTTAAAAAGTTTTTTGGCGTCAATTGAAACTAAAAATTGGCATCTTTGTGGTGTGGCCAAAATGTGCTTGGTATTTAAACCATAAAATAGACTAGGCATTTTGCTGCAGTACCCCTTTAAAGGGATGCTGAACCGAAATTTTGATTACACAAAACACGCGGTAAAAGTGTGCAATGGGATGCTACAAACACCAAAACACCACTCATACAGCGATATCTTGAACGGATGACCAAATTTTTCAAGAAAAGGAGGCGCATTTGAGAGAGATGATGTCGCCATGTTTCTCCGAGAAGGAGAGGGAACGGCCTCGCGTCTTCTCTGCCTCACAGCCTTGAGGGAGCGAAGCGGAGAGAGGAGGAAACTCGGTATAGTGATGTCACGCGCCTCGTCGGCCTAGTTCAATCTGGACCTCTTTTTCCAAAAATGCGGCCATCCATTCGAGATATCGCCTTACGAGTAGTGGTGTAGGGATTGTAGCGTCCCGCCTACATTTCCTGCATTGTTTTTTCTGAAATCCAAATTTCGGTTCACCATCCCTTTAAACTAATAACACTGGCTGTATCAGACGGTGGACAAGGGGAAACATCTCAGCTGTCTCATTTATGCTCATCAAATCATTAATTCCAACAGTTACAATTGTTACAAGAACCTTACATGCAGAGTGAAAGAGGTATAGCAGCTCAAGAGTGAAGCCACTGATCTCTGACAATTTGCTGGATCGCGCATCCCCGCTTGGTTGCTGTAGCACAAATGCGGCCACCGCACAGTCACCTTGCCACAAAAAATCTACCTTTCAGAGCGCAGCTAGGATGGGCGGCAGTGTGCTGAAGACACGTTTTCTGCTTACTTATTGTCATTTGTCGTAGAGGTTGTTTAAAACCTGGCGTAAATGGTGACCTTCGTTGGCCTTCGAGAACATGAGCAAATTTGTACAAAAGTCCAGCACCAGAGGAGAAAAGCACAACTCCTTGAAAGCAAGTCTAGCCGGTCTAGCGGCATGATAGAAATTTCCTTGGTATGCCAAACTGCTGCATCTCTGTGCCTTCACACACGTGGATAGCGATCAAGAATCGACGCCGTATTGATGTGTTTTGCATGTGCAACGTGCGTGAAAATCTATGTGCCTCTGGAGCAGCGTTTTACTTTACTGTGGTGACTGTAGTGTCGAGACCGGTTATAACAAAATAGCGGCTACATCAAAGCAATCTCGATTTCCCATTCCCTTTCACACTTCGTTAACCAAAGTCAGTTATAACGAAATAGCGGATACAGCGAAGTGATTTTCGATTCCCGTTGACTTCGTTATAACCGGTCTCGGCGGCATTTGTAAATTGCGGCGTTCGTGGTCCAGATAAGTCTGATGCAGTGGCGACGGACGAGGGGGGGCGGCAGCGGTGGTTGAAGGGAGGCTTTCTTGTGGGCACTTACCGAGGTGGTGGAATTCATGAGTAATCGCATGAGGTTACGATAGAGCAGTTTGCAGTAAGTATATATGCAATTATTTTTATAAACAAAATAAAGTGTGCTATTTGAGGCATTCAGCAGTTCCAATGAACGCAACACTTTATGCTTGTTATATA
This sequence comes from Ixodes scapularis, assembly GCF_016920785.2. Classification (NCBI taxonomy): domain Eukaryota; kingdom Metazoa; phylum Arthropoda; class Arachnida; order Ixodida; family Ixodidae; genus Ixodes; species Ixodes scapularis. The sequence continues at coordinate 7,933 of NW_024610224.1, forward strand.
ATGAAGCACATAAAAAAATTTTCCGGGTTAGACTCTTTACTGACCCATGAAAATTACAGTATGAATGTTACTGGATCTTATGATTAGGCCTGCGCTGTGCTCTATAAACCGCCTTGCCTGGCGGTGAAGTCTGATCTTTGAGTAGCACCAAGCTGTTAGCTTGACCGGTATCCAAGGATGCGAAGGCACAGAGATGTAGCACTTCGGCGTGCCAAGGAAGCTTTGATCACGTTGCGACACCGACAAGACTTGCACTTGGCGAGTTGTGCCTTTTTCCTGCAGTGCTGTACTTTCGTAAAACTTTCCACGCGTTCTTAAAGGTAATTGTCAACGGTTACACCAGGTTTTCAAAAAATTCTCCGGCAAATAATAACGAACGAGCAGAAACATATCTTCAGCACGCTACCGCCCAGCCTCGCTGCGCTCCAAAAGGTTGATTACCTGTGGCACGATGGCCAACCGGTGGCCGCATTCGAATAGCGGGGAAGCGCAATCCAGCAATTATCGTAGAGATCAGTGAGCGAAGCAGATTAATGCTAACCACAGTTTGTTGAACATTTAAAAAATAGCTGATAACCTTGTATGTGATATCTCTAGAAATACAAACAAGCGGGTTAAATATACAACTTTCCTATGTCAGTCTAGATTATCTGTGAATCATTGGAAAGAGCCGACTGTGAAACTTACGAGATGTAGGAGCCCGACTTTCTTTGGACCACCCCTTACTGGATGGAGGGTCTGGGGCCCTGCGCTTGGGAGGGGCTGGAGAAAAGTATCACAATTTACTTTCCACATGGGCAATTATGGCTTGGCCAGAGTGCCCCTTTTCTTTCTAAAATCTTAGACAACTTTTATCTACTCGTTTAGAATGCAATGCATGCAAAAGGCATGAACCCCCCCCCCCCTTTTTTTCTTGCTGCCATACTGCCAAAATGGAACATCAGAAAGGTTTAGGCGTGATTTTAAAACAAACTCTCTTTAATTTCATAAATTATTGTTTGCTTATATTCACATAAAAGAGGAATTTTGTATCCACGAGCATCTTTCAAATAACAAAATCTTAAAATCCCAATTCAAATTAACTGTTTTCTAAAGTCAAATGGAGGAATCACTTTTTACAGTTTTAGATAGGTTTGAACCTTCATGAATAACGTGTAGATTCTCATGTGTAAAACATGTGGAAATAAAGCAAGGACACTTACCCCTTGCACAGGCACCTCCCAGGCCAGTAGCTGCAAAATCAATGTCAAGTGTAAATACATTGTCAGTGTCTCTCGCAAGGTAAAAAAAAGATGAAATATATTTTTCTTTACTGTAGGCTAACTCACGTGGAATGGGCACTGAGAGACGCACAGGAGCGTCCGCCGTGTTGTCTCTCCCAGTGGCTAGAACAGACATATTATCAGAATAAAATTAGGTTAAACAAAGAACCATTTCTTCTGCTGAAAATGTTAAATTGCTATGATCAACATACCTCCATCATCGGGCTCCCCGACATCTGTGCTTTCCAAGCACGAGTTCTCCAGCCCCTCGGTGGCCTTCCTTTTGGCCTTCTTGTATGTTTCTTTAAGAGAAAGCAAATTGATACAGACCCACTAATTATTTAGCTCGTGCAAAACCTGGTTTACAATACTGCAATGCCAACCCATAACAGAGCAAAAAATCACTAAAACCAATTTACAATTTTCTAGATATGGTTCCTTTCACAGCTTACAATACCAAAAGGATATATTATTGTAGTGTTCTGCCGGGAAACCGGCATTTGGGGGCAATGCCTGATAGCAGCACTCTTTCAAGATCAGCATTTGTAAAGGCTTCAAATACTTTTTTTTTATGTACAGCACAGTGTGGTGTCTGCTGCTAGCATGAGAAGCGCACTGTTGCTTGCATCATTCTGAAATTTAATGCAAAGGCCCCATATGCAGTCATGGTCAGAAGAAATGCAAAACATCTGCAGCTGCACAATCAGTTGTCGCGATTCCACAAACATCTACACAGAGCAAAATTAACTTTGGCTCAAAAAGCAGCAATGCCGAGAGAATAAACACCCATGACTGAAGCACTTAGTAGTGTGTTGGGGTTTATGTGTTGAGAAAATGACTGAGAGAATAAGACGAGAGCTCACAGGGACGTCGGAACACTGAACTCTGGTTGGAATGATTAGTGGTAGAAATAAAGCTAGCTGTTTTTATCTCCACTGCACTCATCAAACGTGTTTGAATTTGAAAGCCCAATGCCGGACGCTGGCATTCCCATTCTGATGTGTTCGACGAGTGCAGTTGAGACAAAGATAGCTAGCTTTAGACCTACGCATCAATCATTCCAACCAGAGTTCAGCGTTTTGACATCCCCATCCAACCTCGTCTTCTCCTCTCACTCAGGTTTTCGCCGCATAAGGTGACACTTTCATTTGTAGGGCGAGTGCAACTTTGAAATGGCGTGCACTAGGAGCAGCCGAAGCAACTTTAGCTGCTGCTTGCGAGCTTCAAATCTGTCCATTGTATGTAAAGCCCCATTCACGCACTTGCATTTGACTACGAATGAATGAGACACGATCAGCTTTTAGCCTCTTGCGACTGCCTACGACCGGCTGCCATTGCTGGACTGCTGGTCATAGGCCTTCGCAAGAAGCTTAAAAAATCAGTCTTGTCTCAGTCGGTCCTAGTCAAATGCATCTGTGTGTTAACGGGTTTTCATAAGACCTATAAGCCGGAACATGTAAACGTGTGTCACTCAATACAGACATGGCAACCTAGCAAGTGCTACGCTCCCTTTCGTGCGTGTGCAGTGCAAGACTACGGCTTTTTGAAGAACAGAGATACTCCAGGCTCACGCTCGTTTCCTACACTGGCTGCTGACAGTGCTATGGCAACTGTGAGGGAAAACGTGCACGTAAAAGCTCTGCTCTATTGCCACATGATACATATTTTTGACTATGAAATTTCAATTGCAATCATACTCCCAGAGAGCTCGCATTTCATTACCAGTCAAGTTTCTGATGCTGCTGTCAGGTTCGATGGGCTAGCTCAACACCATCTAAAATAATCAAAGCACCTGCACTAGCATTTCGCAGTCATCACAGTGAGATCGAGCACTGAAACAGATCAAGTGCTGCATCTTTCATGTCATTGTGATAATGCTCCGAGCTACTCTTTCCTTTCTGTTATCACAAGTCATATGATTTGTTTCATCTGTCTATATTTATGGTTGCACCAATAAATGGGGGATTCTTGGTCACTCCCGAATGGCTCTCTGGTTGTCTGACCTGTCTGAGACGTCATCTTTGATCGTGTCTGCGGGTTTGTCGGGCTGTGAAGGCTCTGGTGCTGGACGAGGATTCCAGTCTACGTCCGGCAGTAAGACCAGGGACGTAGTCCCTGGTCTTACTGCCGGACGTAGACTGGAATCAGCAGTCATATGATCAATTAGTGAAAATTACTCAAAGCAGTCATATGATCAATTAGTGAAAAGACGGTGAGAGAGCACGTGAGCTGGTGGTAGCTAATCATGTCGTATTGCACCTGAGACTGCGGTGGAAGAAATCGGAAGAACTTTCAGTAGAAGGAACGTTCTCTGTGTCTGTTTGAGACGTTCTCTCTGATTGAGACGTTCTCTGTGTCTGTTCCTTCTACTGAAAGTTCTTCCGATTTCTTCCACCGCAGTCTCAGGTGCAATACGACATGATATGATCAATACAAGCTTGCCGTCGTCTGTCAACAAACCATTGGAATGCTACGTTTTTGGCGTCGATGTGTGTCCCCATGCTCTTTTCTATGTTGCAATTTTTGCTTCTATGTCCTCCTGGCAGAGTCAGACTACTTTAGCAGCCTAAGCAAAATTAACTAGGCTTGTTTCACTGCATGTGGCGATTCATTCCGCGTAGACGCCGCAGAATGGACGCTAAAGCCTGATTCGCAGGATGAGATTCTGCTTGCTATTTTCAGTCATTATGTCGCTCCAGCTGCAAAAGCATGAACTGTAGCGGAGATGGTTGACGTTGATACGAAAAATTGCAAGCAGAATCAGTCCAAGTGAATGAGACATAAGTCGGTGATGGCAACTAGTAACAATTATCAACATCTTGTATCTACTGTTTACACTGAGCCTGCTTACCTTGACCAACCTTCAAAATTAAAGGTCTTTTGAAGGCCTGCGCTTACTCCATATTGCAATTACCAGGTCAATGTTTTCGCTACGGGCCGCTGTCGTTTGAACGAGCAGGAACGTTTGGAAGAGCAGACAACGGTTTGAACGATCAGGCAGCCGTCCGAACTTGAAGACACACTAAACATAGTCCGCGGGTGGTCCAAACAACTTGGCCGTTTTTTTCACATTCATGTTGGAACAAAACAAATGAATTCGATGGCCATAAGTATCCGCGAATTCAACTCAAAGTGCTTTCTGTACAAGCAATCGTGGTCCAATGCCATCTGGTTTTCCTTTTCACTAGCCCTGTCCATGTTTTTGGATGAACCAAGCAGGCAGAAAACTCATGAATACTGATCTTCAAACCTTTCGCAACTGTTTTGGTACAGCCTCAGTTGCTGCATTTTGACGAGAAGGCAAGTTTTTGCCTGGTTTCTTCTAAAACAACACAGGCATGCACGCCCCGCATGGTGACTTCCACCCACAGCCCCAGACCGGAAGTGTGCCTGACGCACCACCACCGCACCATGACATAACAGAGCTGAATTTGTGTATATATATAGACAAAGTTTTCGGGATCGAATTGGGTAAATACTAGATAAACCTTTGTCTTATTAATGTGGCCAGCTTACATTATGGACAATCTTAGGAAGGAACGGAGGTGTCCATATTAACGAGGCATCCCTGTATGTGCAAACTACACTCTCAGTCCAAATCTAAACATTGTTTACCTTTAGATATACTACATGATCATATCAATAACTAATGCCCCTAGGTATGTGCAAAGATTTCACAACTTGAAGCCACGAGGATATCATACAAACACCACTTACTGCAATAGGAGAACACCCGCACAGGGTGGAGGGGCCACTCCTCTTCATTCCCAGGTGGGGCCTGAGACTGGGCCAGTTTTATCACTGATGCCGGTGGAACGTTTTTTGGCCAAGAACACATCGTCTTGTCAGCATCGAGCCAGGCCGTCGGAACAGCGGCCACGCTGTCATCCCCGACAAACTCAACCGCACAAAAAGGGCGGTTTTCCTTTCTGTAATGAATATAACATTTTCGTTACTGCAAGGCAAAGCCACAGCTGATTAGCAGTGGGTAATAATTCAAGATTAGGGCCGTGCTGCTGAGAAAGGGAGGATGGGCCTAAGAGGACACGGAATAAGTTGATGAGGGCTCACTCGCGTGGAACTGAAGATGGACGGTTTCTGCGGCCCAGCAGACCCGCCAATAATGAAAGACGTCCGACTCCGTCAAAGGTTTGAGCATGACTGACCTATGATCACGGGCAAGCGCTCGCAATGCACGGGCTCAAGTGCAAGCCCGTGTAAGTGGCACACCGAGTTCGTGGTGTGCCGCACTATTTATTTTTAAATACTGCACAATGTTCCTTGGGTTTAGCAAAGCGACTAAGAATGAGATAGAGTTCCTGAGGGCCGGCAATCAGAGCATTTTATTGGGGAAAAAAAATGAGAGAAAAATCAGATTTCTTTTCTTACCTATGCCTGTTAAATGAAATGTCACAAATGTTTTTGTTTTTTTCCTAAATTCACACAAAAAGGTGTGCATACTGACCCAAAAAAAGAGAAGAGTTTCATATTTTTGTTGTAACTTACGATTAAATTAAGTTTGCTATTTGATATTAAAAAAAAATGCATTAATTTACTGATCTCTATGACAATTGTTAGATCACGTTTCTCCACTCCGCGAATGCAGCCACCAGACGGCCATCATGTACCAACGGGATGTTGACCAGTTAAAGCGTTTTAAAGGGATACTTCAACGAAATTTGAAATATACCCGTCGTGTTCACAAATAGGCTGAATATGATCCACAATATCCGTAAATGACAATAAAACGTCTGTATTTTGAGCCTGATGGCTGTGTTTTTCGTTATAAACGGCCCACTCTGGCAAGTGCTCGGAGAGCAGCCAGCGGAGAGCACATGGCCTCCGCCGCAATCGTGACGTAGTTTGTCTCGAGATGAGCAAAGCTGCGTCAAGGCTGACATCGAGAAGATGTCCTAGACGTTCCAGCCACGGAGGCGGCTGCTTTTATACGAATTTTGAGTGACGGGTTAATCTTCTATAATCTTGTAGAGGAACAATAGCGGCATTTTGGGACACACAAAATATATTCTCGGGGAGGCGTTAGCAGCAGCCACCGGGTGCTCTTTGCTAATCGTTTAACTCGTTTTCAAATTCCTTTTGTGTCTTTTTCAACAAGAGATTGGTGCGTCTGATGTGATACTGCTCCCTTGAACACGAATAGACCAAGAAATAAGCGCCGAAATTTCGTTGTAGTATCCCTTTAAGAGGCTGGGCGGCAGTGTGCTAAAAGACACGTTTTCGACTTAATAGCAATCATTCGCTGAATTTTTTTTTTTTTTTTTCCTTGTGTACTTGGTTATAGGTGCCTTTGAGAACACATAGAAATCTTTATGAAAACATAGCACGGCATAAAAAAGTCACAACTCATTGAATGCATGTCTTGCGGCGGGATCAAAGAACATGCCTTGGAATGCTGAAGTGCTGCATCTCCACCCTTGCACACTTGGGCATACTGAACAAGCATTGAAATCGTGTAGATGATGCTGAAGGTCTGTCGTGTATGAAGATTTATGTGCCTCTGAAGCAGCGTTTTACTTTACTCTGAAGACTGTATTTGTAACTTGCAGCACTCGTGGGCCAGCAATTAGTTGATTTTGTGCCGACAGAACACAGCGGCGGAGAAGATCGTTCTTTGCCTCCGGGACATTTCTAGCAACCAAATCTGTGGAAGGGAATAGAAATTTATCTTTCTCGATTCCCCCATCTCCCACTTCCGACACCCCTGATAGCATAGCTCAAAAGCGTCAATTTGATTTGTAACCCATACATAACTGTGCTGCTCTGTTTTCAGGTGACATGAGTAATTCGGATCCATACGAGTACATTTTAAACACTGCCGATAGCGCATGATAGCAACCACTCATAGTGCAACCAAACAGAACTGCTGGACTATCCAGAGATCTGCGAGTGATATGTATGCGGCAAAGACATGTAAAAAGCGACACACCTTCAAAACCTTCCCGAATGGTTAACACATTCACACGACGTCTACTTTTTATCAGTGTCCAAGCGTGCGAAGGCAAGGACGCAGCATTTCGGCGTGCCAAGGCATGTCCTCTGATCATGTCATGAGACTTGCATTTGACGAGTTCTGCCTTTTTCCTGCAATGCTGCACTTTCGTAAAACTGTCCACATGCTCTTGAAGATAACATAGTAACCACAGGGTTTTAGAAAATTTTTTGTCGAATGATGGCAAACAAGAATGTGTTTTCCAGCACGGATGCCATCTAGCCTAATGCTCAAAAGGCTGACTTCCTGTGGGCACAAGATGGCAAATACAAAGCTTTCGGTGGCCGCACTCATGCTGCAGCGACCAAGCATTGTCTACTGGTGATAAGTGTACTGATCAGCACTGATCAGAGCACCAAGCACTGAACAGTGCGACCAAGTAGGGCATTACAGAGTCACATCTTCGCGCTAACTTACCACTTCGGAGCATGCAAAACTTATTCTTAATATTTATTTAGGCTGACAACTGTACGGATACTACCCATTCAGCCCGCTTCAGACGGGGCAACTTTTCAAGCACTTTCGGGGTTGCTGGCGGGTTGTTTCATAGCTTTCCCTAGATCGACACGAATTGCTGAAATCGGGTTCGGCCCCTGTAACGAGTGGGCTAAAGCGCACACCCAGCTCGACGCGCGTGGAGCGAAAGCTCACGCTGCAGAATCCAGGGATCCTGGGTTCGAGCCCCACCCCTGCCCATTTCGATTTCGATGAGCATCGTACCAGCGTGCGGTCGTGTATCACTACTGCGTGGTGCACGTTAAAGACCCCACGCTAGCGGTGTACAGCACTGGCTAAATTGCTCATCTACAGCAAGTGACTTGTCGCAACTTTAAATTGCTGACCAACTACAGGCTGTATTCACCAATGTTTGTTTGCAAACAAGCTCGCTGCCGCCCACTATCGGCGGACCCCTGCGCGCTTCCGGTTTTTCTCTTCTTTTCCTCTTGCCACACATCCTTTTGTTATTTGTACTACGTTCTACAAAGCGCTTAGGTTCTTACAAACCTATTACAGGTACCTCTCCGAAGGAAAATCTTATTTTCCGATCGCTGTGTGTTACTGAAGAAATAAATACACTACCGGAAGTCTACTGGGGCACCAAATACTGTGGCGCCCTCGTGGTACTAACTCCCACCGAATGCGGTGAATAAATATCCCCGTAACCCAATTTGCTTTTTTTTTTTTTTTTATGATAACTGAAGACTTGGTTCTGGTTTGAAATTAATCGCTTTTGGAAATGAACTGTTTCAGAAAGATGAGTTTGTATTTTTAACGCAATTTAAAGATATAAAAACATGTTTTTAGCATGTAACTGTGCGTCTAAATAGTGCAAGGAAAATAAAATTTCGTGATGATGATGGCAAGTCGTAGCAATTCGGCTGCTGCGTGCGAATGCGGGAGGTCCGTGCTGCTGGTGTTGCGACGTAAAGTTGCTGGGCGAAATTGCACGCGCACTGGGCGAAATAGCACGCGCACTTGATGTCATTGAGTGCGCGTGCAATTGTACTGCATCTTTATACAACCGCGTTCGCAACCGCTTTGCGAACGCGGATCCGCTTTCAGTGTGAATGAGCGGTGAAGCGGGCCTTAAGGGCGGTTCAGACACTTGCGTTTGAGTGCGTTTGACTGCGTTGCGTCGAGAACGGAAAGCGAGTCACCGGCACATCTGTGCTTCGTATGAAGCGTGGATTCCAATTCAAGGAATCATCTTAGCACGCGATATAAGCAGCAGGGATGTCCTGGTTTCTCGCTGCCGCAACGCAATCAAACGCAACTGTCTGAACCAGGCTTTAGGGTGTTTTGGTAGACCGTACGCTTTCAGGTAGCGTGCCCAGAGATAGCGTGCCCAACCCATGCTTCAAAATGACGGCACGAGCTCCCCCTAGCAAAGCGGAGCTCGAGCGTACGGTACTTCACGAGTAATAGCGGGATAACTGAGCGCGCGAGCTTCTCAACGAGCGTCGCTCGAGCAGCAACATCGTTGTGCGCTCAAGAGACGAAGATGCACGGAACGCGGTGACGCACACACTGCGCCGTCTCAATCACACTTCGACAAACTCTTGTGCTCTCTGCTCTGTCAGTACGCCCAATCGCATAGTTCCGCATTAAAACTTCAGCCGTGCTCGAAAGTCAAGTAATAAAGGGGTCACTTACCCGGGCTGCCAGGACATCGTCGACGTTGAGCTTGTTGCGTCGTTGCAGCAAAAAGACAATTACACCGCTCGAAATATTCGATACGAAAGACGAAAGTACTAAAAAAATAAATCCCTAAATCTAAGAAATCTAAATACAAAAATAAAAAGCTGCTCACTACGGAACCTCGTGCTCAGAAGACACGGGGACACAACACGAAATAATCGTTACAAAAACGATAGTCGATAGTACTAAAAAAAACAACCTAAATCTACGAAATCTAAATACAAAACAAAGAAAAGCTGCTCAGTGCAAAACCTCGGGCCCGAAAGGAGACCTAAATTTACGAAACTTAAATAATACGAACCAAAGAAAAGTCGCTCAATACGGAACCTCGTGCTCGGAAGGAAACACGGGGACACAGATGAAGAATACAATTACACAAAACGAAATAATCTATATAAAAACTAACGTAATCTACGAAATCTAAATAATATTAAACAAAGAAAATGCGCTGCTCGGTGCGGTACGTCGTGCTCGGAAGAAGACTCGGGAGGCACGGGGACAGACCTGTAGAATCACGGAAACCGAGGGAGAAAAGGGACCTAGGGATGTAGGGAAACAATCGTAAATTGCGTTGGGCGATAACTCGCGCCATCTGGCAAAAAACAAAAAAATATTAGGTGTCGTTGATTAGTGGGCGAGCATTGTTTTCTCGCACCGCTCGCACCGTGCGAGCTGCCTAGCATCTGGTGGCCGCGTTAACCAGGGGCGGACCCAGGGGGGGGGGGGGCGACGGGGCCGGCCACCCCCCAGACAGTCTACTCCCCCCTCCCCTTTCCCCTCATCTAGGAAGGCAATTTTACCTAGTTGAACCCCCCCGGTGCGCAGACGAAAGAATGGGAGAATAGTATCCTTACAAATTTTTTGCCCCCCCCCCCCCCCCCCCCAAAAAAAGGGAGTTCTGGATCCACCCCTGTTGTTAACAAGCACAACGCAACGTTTGAATTGATCAAATTCAAACGCGAACACATCGAGGGGCGTGAAACAAAAATATTGTTTTGCACATTTCACTGGTGAATGCAGGTCTTGCTACTAGTTCAGACATTTGCGTCGGTTGCGGGCATAGCGCAGCGAACGTCGATTGAGGCAACCTGGACAACCATATGACTCGTGATTACTTCACGAAGCTACTTTATTCTCAGCGGCGAACCAACGCCTCTACCATTGCAGTCATTTCAATAGCACTGAACATGACTGTCAAAACTAGGCATAAGAGGCAGGGTCTAGGACCATTCGTCAAAAGCCCATAAGAGGCAGGGTCTAGGACCATTCGTCAAAAGCCCATTCGCCGACAGACAACTGGTAGACGGACAATTCATCGAATAAGACAGTTCGCACTAGGCGAATTAGTCGAACGGGAAACTTGTTGAAGCGGCCCGTTCATGTAAAAAATATTCATCGAAAGAACTACAACAATGTTGGAGTGATGAGCCTATAGCCGGTGACAGGTCAAGAACGAAGCGGAAGCTCCTCCCACCCCTTTCCTCTTTAGTGGAGCGAATGGTGGAGGGGAGGTCGCCTCCTCTGCAGCGTTCGATCTACAAAGTGGGAAGAGGTGGGGGCAGCGTCTATCCGGTGAGCTTAATTGTCCGGTGAGTTCCTGTCTGGGATTCGAGATCTTCTATGCTCAATGGCACTGCTTTGATGCCATTTTATTGAGAGAAACCGAAGATGTATCACAGCTGAAATTAGAACCGCTGAGGTACCCAGCGGATTGTATTGTCATAGGTTAGCACACTTTAGCACATGGCAGCCATTCTGCTTAAACAAAGCCCAGGGATCCTGCGCTCAAGCCTCACCCATATGACAAACTCAGGCTTTTGTAACGAGAGACAAATAGCCTTATGTGGAGTTTGGTGGTTCACTAAGTTCACAAAGCTCACGGTCTCGGGTTTTAAGACGGCTGGGAGCATTTTTGACTACGAACGTGCTATAGTCTATTGTTATTGTGTTTTTATTGAGGCAAAGCTCACTGTTTTGAGGTTTTGCCAGGAGTGGTCACAGGCCACTGTTTTTGGAACTTGTAAGGGAGCACCCGAGAAACAAGAACAGTGTTTTTCGGCCTGGATAAATTAAATATTCACCGCGAAAAGCTCAAACTTCACGAGAATGTGATGCAAGCGGTTGGGATAGAACGCGGAAGTTTGAAAACGTTACGATATCTGAATAAAAAAAATGACAGAGAAAATGAATTTCTCTACGAGCCGACACGTCCACCTAAGCCTAATATCGTAAAAACAGAATTTGACATTGCGGACGATTTTGGGACTCATATCAAAGAAAAAAAAACAAAAACAAAAAACTTGTCAATGAAAGAGAATATTGTTTTCGTTCTTGGTGAGAAGTTTTTTTTTCCCCCGCTGGAAATAGATGCCACAGCTGGCGCCCACATATTAGGCTTATGTGACCCGATCCAAGCAATGTTATGTTGTCAAACTTCCGCGTTATATCCCAACCGCTAGCGTACATTCTCGTGGAGTTTGAGCTTTCTGTGATTTATAGTTTATTTACCTGGGCTGAAAAACACGGTCCTTTGGCTTACGTGATAAAGCAAACAATCATGTCTTCGGTGCATCTTTTCAAGCGAAGTGCTCACGTTCGCTTGTGCCCCACTCACTGATAGTACAGCCATAGGTACAACCTCGGTACAATACTGATAAAGCTGGTGGCTCGAGCGTGTGGCTCCAACTTGGGGTTCATTCTCACGTCCTCTAACGAAAGTGAGACAATATAAATAAAAAAAAAAGTGATTTTCATGTGCTCCCGCTAGCAACTTCTACACCGGCAGGGAGTTCTTTCACGCTCGAGGCTCGCGAAACGCCCGATTGCTATCGAAGGTAGGAAGCTCGCACTGGAGCGACCGCGTAGCCAGGACGGCCACCCACCCCAAGGCCCAAAGTCAGGGTTGAAGGACCCTGCTGCGTAGCGATGGAATTACGACCGATTTAATAAACCACTTCTTTAACGTAGACGCTGTAAGCACCCGATAGAGCAGCACCGCTTGCTCGACATTGAGTTGCTCATGCTCTTGTAAAATTATGTGCAAGACAGAAGCTTTAATTTTACTATAGGAAAACGACGAAAAATTCTGTAGCTGTTGTGCCCAGATGTCACCGTTCAGGAGGAATCTCAAGAAGGGCATAAGCGGCACAGCTGCTACAGCGGCACAGGCTACTCGTGGCTGGTGGTGGCTCTGTCTTGGCTTTACTCGGTTGGAGGCACCTATACGTGATCAGATGCTCACTACACTGATCAGTGGCTCACTACAATGCCTCGTTGTCAGCCGCTCGCGGCCTAGCCTCTCGAGTACTGTATGTTCTGAACTCTTTCCTTCAGGTGCCTTCCCGCGCCCCCGACCCTTCGTCTTTTCCGCAGGCCCACGCAGGCCCTGCGCTCCTTTTATTTTACGGGCGACCGCTTTTCTTTTTATTTACTTGACTCGTTTGTTCCCCTCACCAAGCTGATCAGCATGAGTTCGAGGTGGAAAAAGCCACGAACATTGCGAAAGGAATTTGATGAAATCGCAAGTAGGATTGCGGCCGCAAACGCTACGGCCGCCGCCGGAAGGTCCACCGCCGACGCCGCTTCAAGCGACTCTTCAAGGGACGCAACAAGCAGCGCTTCAAGCGATGACGAACCTTGCCCCGGCTCTTGTGGAAGCAGCACAACTGACGGAAGTGGAGCTGACCCTGCGACAGGCTGCGACCCAGCAGACGCGCTTGCATCTGAAGACGAGCCATGCAACGCAAGTTTCGAGGTCAGCGGAGCTACCTCGGAAGACTGTCCGCGCACGGCCGCGGAGGAACTGGCTATCTTAGCGCGTCGTTTCAACTTCACACATGAAGCAGTGAATGAGACCGCTGCTGCGTTAAGGAGACTCGGCCACGACGTCCCTAAAGATGCCCGAACTATTCTCGGCACCGAGAGGAAGGCCCCGCTGGAGCAGGATGGAACTTTTATTCATTTTGGGCTGAAGAAAGGTATCGAGCAAGCCCTGCAAGGGAAAACAGTGCCACAGGAGCTTCTCCTCCAAGCAAACATTGATGGGCTCCCTCTTTATAAGAGTTCAAACATTGGCTTTTGGCCAATCCTTTGTCGCCTGACAAACTGTGGTGAAAGCACCCCTTTTGTTGTCAGTATGTTTTGCGACAGCGGCAAGCCTCCAGACCTCTCAAGTTTTCTTGACCCCTTCTTGAAGGAAATTCAAGAGATGACAGCCAACGGCTTCGTTTACAAAGGTTCGTGCCTAACCGTTCATTTAACAGCCGTCATATGCGATGCTCCTGCAAGGAGCTTTGTTAAGAAGGTCAAGGGCCATACTGGGTATCATGGCTGTGAGAGGTGCTGCCAGAAGGGTCGGCACATTGAGGGAAGGATGACATTCCCGGAACTTGAAGCACCAAAACGAACTGACAAGTCATTTCGTGACCAAGAGGACCCATTGCACCACGTGGGTGACTCGCCGTTCACTCTGCTGAAAAATGATATAATTTCACTTTTCCCCCTAGACTACATGCATCTAGTGTGTCTAGGTGTGATGCGCCGCCTGCTTCAAACGTGGGTTAGGGGGCGTGGATCGTTGAGGACCACGCAGAAAGAAAAACTCAACAGAAGACTAAAGTCGTGTGCCAAAGTATTCCCCCGACACTTCCAACGGAAGCCCAGAGGTGTGGACGAGGTCGACCGGTGGAAGGCAACAGAATTCCGGACCTTCCTCTTGTATGTTGGACCTGTTGTTCTGAGGGGCCTGCTTCCAGATCACCAGTACGAACATTTTCTCTTTTTGCATGTGGCCATAAGAATTCTTGCATCACCAGCTCACCACGTTGAGCATAACGCCTATGCCAGAGACCTGCTTCGTTTTTTTGTGCAGGAGTATGGCACCGTAGGACTTTACGGAGCACGGTTTTTAACCTACAATGTACACACATTGAGCCACCTTGCCGAGGAGTGCCTTGTCCACGGACCGCTTGACGCATTTAGTGCATTCCCTTTCGAGAGTTTTCTCGGAAAACTCAAGCCCCTGCTGCGAACACATAGCAACCCTTTGGCGCAAGTTAGCCGCAGGCTTTCTGAACATGCGGGAGCAACATGCTTCTCTGTTGCAAAACGAGTCACCCACACCATCAACAAAGGAGACTGCTACCTGATCAGGAAATCCCCAGTCATCGTTTTAGAGGTGTCTCAAAGCACGTGCGAAGTCGCTTCATTAACAAATGCTAGGAACTTTTTCGATGTTCCGATGAAATCATCTGCCCTAGACATTTTTAGAACCGATGGCCAGGACACTACAGTCAAGAGATTGCAGATCTCAGATGTTCATGGGTCCCAACAGTGTCTTCTTTTGCCCTCCAAGTCCGGCCATGTTGCCTTTCCACTCCTCCATATGCAGTAACTCCTTATCTTTCCCTCGTTTGTTGTTTTTGGCTGGCCAGAACTCTCTGCCGGACATTTGCTGAAACCTGTCGTAGAGGCTGTCGTCGGCTGTCTTGGTGGCTGCTTGGAAGTTCTTTCCCAGCAACGCGTGCATTGTTGCTGATCAGTGTGTGGGGGTGCAAGCTGCTTTTCTGCGGACATGGCTGTCTCCTCTTTTCTGGAGTCCGTACTGGTGCGTGGAACTGAGTGTTTGGCCTGTTCGGCTGCGACATTTGGCTGGCCAGAACTTTCTGCCGGACATTTGCTGAAACCTGTCGTAGAGGCTGTCGTCGGCTGTCTTGGTGGCTGCTTGGAAGTTCTTTCCCAGCAACGCGTGCATTGTTGCTGATCAGTGTGTGGGGGTGCAAGCTGCTTTCGTGTGGACATGGCTGTCTCCTCTTTTCTGGAATCCGTACTGGTGCGTGGAACTGAGTGTTTGGCCTGTTCGGCTGCGACATTTGGCTGGCCAGAACTTTCTGCCGGACATTTGCTGAAACCTGTCGTAGAGGCTGTCGTCGGCTGTCTTGGTGGCTGCTTGGAAGTTCTTTCCCAGCAACGCGTGCATTGTTGCTGATCAGTGTGTGGGGGTGCAAGCTGCTTTCGTGTGGACATGGCTGTCTCCTCTTTTCTGGAGTCCGTACTGGTGCGTGGAACTGAGTGTTTGGCCTGTTCGGCTGCGACATTTGGCTGGCCAGAACTTTCTGCCGGACATTTGCTGAAACCTGTCGTAGTGGCTGTCGTCGGCTGTCTTGGTGGCTGCTTGGAAGTTCTTTCCCAGCAACGCGTGCATTGTTGCTGATCAGTGTGTGGGGGTGCAAGCTGCTTTCGTGTGGACATGGCTGTCTCCTCTTTTCTGGAGTCCGTACTGGTGCGTGGAACTGAGTGTTTGGCCTGTTCGGCTGCGACATTTGGCTGGCCAGAACTTTCTGCCGGACATTTGCTGAAACCTGTCGTAGAGGCTGTCGTCGGCTGTCTTGGTGGCTGCTTGGAAGTTCTTTCCCAGCAACGCGTGCATTGTTGCTGATCAGTGTGTGGGGGTGCAAGCTGCTTTTCTGCGGACATGGCTGTCTCCTCTTTTCTGGAGTCCGTACTGGTGCGTGGAACTGAGTGTTTGGCCTGTTCGGCTGCGACATTTGGCTGGCCAGAACTTTCTGCCGGACATTTGCTGAAACCTGTCGTAGAGGCTGTCGTCGGCTGTCTTGGTGGCTGCTTGGAAGTTCTTTCCCAGCAACGCGTGCATTGTTGCTGATCAGTGTGTGGGGGTGCAAGCTGCTTTTCTGCGGACATGGCTGTCTCCTCTTTTCTGGAGTCCGTACTGGTGCGTGGAACTGAGTGTTTGGCCTGTTCGGCTGCGACATTTGGCTGGCCAGAACTTTCTGCCGGACATTTGCTGAAACCTGTCGTAGAGGCTGTCGTCGGCTGTCTTGGTGGCTGCTTGGAAGTTCTTTCCCAGCAACGCGTGCATTGTTGCTGATCAGTGTGTGGGGGTGCAAGCTGCTTTTCTGCGGACATGGCTGTCTCCTCTTTTCTGGAGTCCGTACTGGTGCGTGGAACTGAGTGTTTGGCCTGTTCGGCTGCGACATTTGGCTGGCCAGAACTTTCTGCCGGACATTTGCTGAAACCTGTCGTAGAGGCTGTCGTCGGCTGTCTTGGTGGCTGCTTGGAAGTTCTTTCCCAGCAACCCGTGCATTGTTGCTGATCAGTGTGTGGGGGTGCAAGCTGCTTTCGTGTGGACATGGCTGTCTCTTTTCTGGAGTCCGTACTGGTGCGTGGAACTGAGTGTTTGGCCTGTTCGGCTGCGACATTTGGCTGGCCAGAACTTTCTGCCGGACATTTGCTGAAACCTGTCGTAGAGGCTGTCGTCGGCTGTCTTGGTGGCTGCTTGGAAGTTCTTTCCCAGCAACGCGTGCATTGTTGCTGATCAGTGTGTGGGGGTGCAAGCTGCTTTTCTGCGGACATGGCTGTCTCCTCTTTTCTCAAGTCCGTACTGGTGCGTGGAACTGAGTGTTTGGCCTGTTCGGCTGCGACATTTGGCTGGCCAGAACTTTCTGCCGGACATTTGCTGAAACCTGTCGTAGAGGCTGTCGTCGGCTGTCTTGGTGGCTGCTTGGAAGTTCTTTCCCAGCAACGCGTGCATTGTTGCTGATCAGTGTGTGGGGGTGCAAGCTGCTTTCGTGTGGACATGGCTGTCTCCTCTTTTCTGGAGTCCGTACTGGTGCGTGGAACTGAGTGTTTGGCCTGTTCGGCTGCGACATTTGGCTGGCCAGAACTTTCTGCCGGACATTTGCTGAAACCTGTCGTAGAGGCTGTCGTCGGCTGTCTTGGTGGCTGCTTGGAAGTTCTTTCCCAGCAACGCGTGCGTGGTTGTTGATCAGTGTGTGGGGGTACAAGCTGCTTTTCTGCGGACATGGCTGTCTCCTCTTTTCTCAAGTCCGTACTGGTGCGTGGAACTGAGTGTTCGGCCTGTTCGGCTGCGACATTTGGCTGGCCAGAACTTTCTGCCGGACATTTGCTGAAACCTGTCGTAGAGGCTGTCGTCGGCTGTCTTGGTGGCTGCTTGGAAGTTCTTTCCCAGCAACGCGTGCGTGGTTGTTGATCAGTGTGTGGGGGTACAAGCTGCTTTTCTGCGGACATGGCTGTCTCTTCTTTTCTCAAGTCCGTACTGGTGCGTGGAACTGAGTGTTTGGCCTGTTCGGCTGCGACATTTGGCTGGCCAGAACTTTCTGCCGGACATTTGCTGAAACCTGTCGTAGAGGCTGTCGTCGGCTGTCTTGGTGGCTGCTTGGAAGTTCTCTCCCGGCAACGCGTGCGTGGTTGTTGATCAGTGTGTGGGGGTACAAGCTGCTTTTCTGCGGACATGGCTGTCTCCTCTTTTCTCAAGTCCGTACTGGTGCGTGGAACTGAGTGTTTGGCCTGTTCGGCTGCGACATTTGGCTGGCCAGAACTTTCTGCCGGACATTTGCTGAAACCTGTCGTAGAGGCTGTCGTCGGCTGTCTTGGTGGATGCTTGGAAGTTCTCTCCCGGCAACGCGTGCGTGGTTGTTGATCAGTGTGTGGGGGTACAAGCTGCTTTTCTGCGGACATGGCTGTCTCCTCTTTTCTCAAGTCCGTACTGGTGCGTGGAACTGAGTGTTCGGCCTGTTCGGCTGAGACATTTGGCTGGCCGGAACTTTCTGGCGGACATTTGCTGAAACCTGTCGTAGAGGCTGTCGTCGGCTGTCTTGGTGGCTGCTTGGAAGTTCTCTCCCGGCAACGCGTGCGTGGTTGTTGATCAGTGTGTGGGGGTACAAGCTGCTTTTCTGCGGACATGGCTGTCTCCTCTTTTCTCAAGTCCGTACTGGTGCGTGGAACTGAGTGTTCGGCCTGTTCGGCTGCGACATTTGGCTGGCCGGAACTTTCTGGCGGACATTTGCTGAAACCTGTCGTAGAGGCTGTCGTCGGCTGTCTTGGTGGCTGCTTGGAAGTTCTCTCCCGGCAACGCGTGCGTGGTTGTTGATCAGTGTGTGGGGGTACAAGCTGCTTTTCTGCGGACATGGCTGTCTCCTCTTTTCTCAAGTCCGTACTGGTGCGTGGAACTGAGTGTTCGGCCTGTTCGGCTGCGACATTTGGCTGGCCGGAACTTTCTGGCGGACATTTGCTGAAACCTGTCGTAGAGGCTGTCGTCGGCTGTCTTGGTGGCTGCTTGGAAGTTCTCTCCCGGCAACGCGTGCGTGGTTGTTGATCAGTGTGTGGGGGTACAAGCTGCTTTTCTGCGGACATGGCTGTCTCCTCTTTTCTCAAGTCCGTACTGGTGCGTGGAACTGAGTGTTCGGCCTGTTCGGCTGAGACATTTGGCTGGCCGGAACTTTCTGGCGGACATTTGCTGAAACCTGTCGTAGAGGCTGTCGTCGGCTGTCTTGGTGGCTGCTTGGAAGTTCTCTCCCGGCAGCGCGTGCGTGGTTGTTGATCAGTGTGTGGGGGTACAAGCTGCTTTTCTGCGGACATGGCTGTCTCCTCTTTTCTCAAGTCCGTACTGGTGCGTGGAACTGAGTGTTCGGCCTGTTCGGCTGCGACATTTGGCTGGCCGGAACTTTCTGGCGGACATTTGCTGAAACCTGTCGTAGAGGCTGTCGTCGGCTGTCTTGGTGGCTGCTTGGAAGTTCTCTCCCGGCAACGCGTGCGTGGTTGTTGATCAGTGTGTGGGGGTACAAGCTGCTTTTCTGCGGACATGGCTGTCTCCTCTTTTCTGGAGTCCGTACTGGTGCGTGGAACTGAGTGTTAGGCCTGTTCGGCTGCGACATTTGGCTGGCCAGAACTTTCTGCCGGACATTTGCTGAAACCTGTCATAGAGGCTGTCGACGGCTGTGTTGGCGGCTGCTTGGAAGTTCTTTCCCGGCAACGCATGCATGGTTGTTGATCAGTGTGTGGGTGTGCAAGCTGCTTTCATGCGGACGTGGCTGTCTCCTCTTTCCTCTGTGTGGAACTGAGTGTTGGGCCTGTTTGGCTGCAACATTTGGCTGGCAAGAACTTCCTGGTGGACATGTCCGCCAGAAAGAAAGAAAGGCCGAAGACGTAATCACGAAAAAGCAACGTGAACATAATGAGTGACGGCCTACTTTTCTCAAACTGGCGTTGTTCATAATTACTGCTAGACTGAGTTCCATGCACCGGAGCGGTGCATGGAACCGAGTCTTTGGAATAGTTATCTTTGATTTTTGGTTAAAGCAAGAAGTTCCTGCTGGACATTTCTCCTTTTTTGCGAAAAGTGTTGCGAGTTGCGTTGCACTGGTCTGGGGGCTGTGGAAATAAATGTTTTCACACAAGCATGAGTTTGTTGTGTTCATACAGCAGCAAAGTATTGTTTTGTGGCAATGACTGACTTTTTGGCAACAGAGAATTGGCTAAATTTCCACATCATATGTTCATTTCACTGCCCTGCATGAAGTTGTCAAGTATGTTTGCGTTCTGCCGCACGTCATTATTAGTCAGTCCTTGTTGCGGTGGCTCTCGTAGCAGTGGTTGAATTTCAATTGGTCTTTGCCAAGTGCCTTCTGCGATTTCTCCAACTGTCTGTGAGCAGTACGTCTTTGGAAAATGAACCTTCTGGAAGCCTAAGTTTCTGGATGTCTTTCTAAATTACTTAATTTGAAGGTTTGAAGTTGCAAAACATTGCGTCTGTCTGTGCCTTCACAAAGTTCTTTTCAAGTTGTACCTATATAATATCTTCAACCTTTAAGCTCTTAATTATATGTTTGTATACGTCTGATATTGCAAAGTTGATTTCTAAGTAAGAGCTTCCAATTAGCACCTGAGACCAGATGCGTAGTGGCCAGTCCAATTCATGAATCGCATGTATGCGAGTTGCGAGCAACGATACGGGCGACGGCACAAGCTACGTGAGTCAGCGACGAGCGACGGAGATTTTTCACTGTCGCTTGTCGCGTCGTTCGGTTTTTAGATCTCTAGAAAACGTAGCTCATCGCCTTGGTCGCTCGCTGCCAGAGCTTTCATGCGGTTTGCTTTGCCGCGCGACTGACCGAGCAACAGCGAAGCGGGTCGCCGTCACTTGTCGCTCGTGAAATCGCTTACATGCGTCGGGACGCGAGCCTCGCCCGTGCGCCGGCCCGGGTCACTTCGAGTTCACTGTGCCGAGTGTCCGACGGCGGTCGCCGAGCCTGGCTGAGCTCAGTGGACGGGAAGTTCGACTCATGTGCCGGTGACCACTGGCGCCGGTCGTGGCGGTGAGACCATGGGCTCGGTGTAGTAAGTACATACGCGTCAAGGCTGAACCCCTTGTAAGCGGTTCAGCGAGCGACGGAGATTTCCCACGGACGCTCGTCGCGTCGCTCGGTTCTGGATTTCTAGACAACGCTCATCGCTTTGGTGGTCGCTTGCTCCCGTCGCTTTCATGCTGTTTGCCTCGTCGAGCGACTGATCGACCGACAGCGGGTCCTCGTCGCCCTCCTTCGTTGCTTGCCAAATCGAGGTTTCTGTCGCTCGTGCGTCGTTGGACGGTTGGATTCTGAATGTCTAGAAAACATCGCTAATCAAAACTTATGCGACGGGAGCAAGCGACCACTACGGATCCAGAACCGAGCGACGCCACGAGCGACAGTGAAAAATCTCCGTCGCTTGTTTGCGCTATTGCTTGATAAAGTACTCAATCGGTGGCTATCTACACTGGTTGTCTCGGACCAAGTGAAAACAAGGAACACCAAGGAAGGCCTCGGCTCGGTCGGCTCGGACCTCGGCCTCGGCTCGGTCGGCTTCGGCTTGGTCGGCTCGGACCAAGAAAAAACAGGGAACGCCAAGAAAATCCATTCCCTGGCAGGTCCGAGAAATTTTAGGGCCAGGCAATACAATGAAGCGCCACTGAACCTTCAACGCTGGCGGCCGTCTGGCTACATTGGTCGGCTCGGACCAAGAAAAAACAGGGAACGCCAAGAAAATCCATTCCCTGGCAGGTCCGAGAAATTTTAGGGCCAGGCAATACAATGAAGCGCCACTGAACCTTCAACGCTGGCGGCCGTCTGGCTACATTGGTCTGCTCGGACCACGGAAAAACAAGGAACGCCAAGGAAAGCGCTTCCCTGGCAGTTCCTTGGAATTCACGGGCCCAGAAATAGCAGCGAAGTGCCAGGCTGGCAGTTTACCGAATTCACTGGGCGGCCCCGGTCCAGTCTATTACGACCAAGGCCCAATCCTGGCCCCAGCTTGCCCAAGCAAGTGTGCTGCCTGGGTTGTAACATTACGACTTCGCGTCACGTGACGCGCATTTTCCCGCTAAATGTAGTGAGGAAACTTTTCCGCTAAATTTGGCAGGGAAATTGACTTCACATAACCTCAACACCAAATCAGTTTCCCCGCTAATTTTATCGGGGAAAAATGACGTCACTCTTCATGTCACGTCACCCGGCCATGAACAAATTCAGCACAGGAGGAGAGAAGGAAATGCAGTCTTTGTTATGCAGGGGTGGAACGGCTGCGCCATTTGCGCCATTTTGCGCCAGACGCATTTGTCTGCGCCATCCTGCGCCATTTCACGGAAACTGCGCCACAGCCAATACCGCGCCATTATGCACCAAATCGCACAACGTGCGCCAAAAACAAAAAAGTATTTTGTCTTGGTTTCGGTTCCTATCGACTCGATTGGCAACAATTAGCCCGTTTAGCTTGGTCGGCCTTGCAATCCTTTGTTCTGTTTATTCTCCTTGTGTATCTTGAGTCGGAAGCGCGCGAAAAAACTCGGGGATCGGATTCGAATCGCTACACCTGCGACTGGACTGTTATTCTTCAACAATAAGCTGTTAAGCAAGTCGACCGAGGTGAGGTCGAGTCGTTAAGCGTCAGATTGCCTGAGGCTCTGCAGCCCGGGATCCGGATGTCAGCCAATTGAAAACAAATGAGCAAAATACTCCTTTTAGTACTTCATCGTTAGAAGTTGAAACCGCATTCCCGCAAGATAATTGCGATTTGATAGAACTGAAACGCGGTCCGATCCGGAACCTTGCCTGCCAGCTGCTGTCACGCGAGCGGTAGATCTGCTCGGCGTATTTTAACCTTGCTCCCGCTAATCGCTTTGAATACGATAACTCCGTTAATTGTAGTCTGCTGCTTCGATATTGAGTTGCACAATAGGATAAACTCGAAATTTGTTGCCCTGTTCCCCCATGCAACTGCACGTCCGTTGCTTACGCACTTCACGTGGTTCGCACATATAATTACTATGTCGAGCACGTGGGGGTTGTGCGATAAGCAGTGCTGATTTGCATTTTGAGCAGCTGAAAGCCACTCAGAAAATATCAAGGACACCATCTTCAGAAACATATGGTACTTGCTTTTTGATTCTCATTAAGGCTTACAAAGTTTCAAGTTTTGGCATCTGTTACACTGTTATCCCATTACCTAGGTCCCTAATCACTCATGTTCATCTGTGCTGCTAAGCACAATTGAAATTGCTCCCGTGCTCGTCTAAGACACAAGCTGAAGTGCAGTGAAAACTGATCTGAGCTGCTCCTAGCCTGCTCCAGAATGTAGTTTTAGCTGCTCCCAACCTGCTCCAAAACAGCGGTTTCAGCTGCTCCCGTGGCTGCTCCCAAATACATTTCATGAGTTCCACCCCTGTTATGTTTAAGGCGGGATGCCCCTGGTCCGCACATAACGGCACCTTTTCTCATACTTGATCTAGTCTAAGCTGAGCTGACTACCAATGACGAAGGGTGGCCGGTAAAGCACAACTCACCGAGTTGTCAAGCTTGGTTCTATGCCATGGAACAGCCCGGTGATTCCGACTTGGTATATCAACCGTCGATAGGTTCGATCAAGAAGACATCTCGTCGAGGTGGCGGTTCAGGCAAGATCTTTTGCGTTGCCCCTTGTATTAATCCTTTAATAATATAAATGTGGTACAACCAATCGCAACATCCTTGCTGTATTCATGTAGACGGCACGTGGCAAAGAGCGAAGCGTGCCCACGGCACGTGGCAAGCAGTGATGCCGTTTATCTGTCAGCGTTGCATTCCAAGACAACCATTGCCCATAGCTGCCCTAGGTGGAGCTAGCTTACACACTACACCTCTGTTGTCGTTCCATTGCTTGCTTGCCTAATTTTCTTTCCTTCCGCCCAGTTTCAGTCCCGTTACGCGTGTTTACTTTTTTCCGCCTCCTTGGGGCGGTGTAGTCCTTGACATGTGTGCATAGCGTTCGTCACGATGATCACCAATCAAGACAATAAATGTGTTCGTACCTTTGTTAAAAATTTGTGTCACGTCTGTCTTGCCTGCTAAACAGCTTCGCTGGTCATGTACCTTCACAGAGTGGAATGGCGCATCATTTTTTATCCTGTTACGTTGGCCTGTTGTGCCTATTCGTAGGATTTGAAGGGCCATGTCTGTCTGGGTGTTCTGCGTCAGTCTCCACCCCAACCTTACCTACGTCTTCCTCCAAGAAATTGGAATCTTCAGTGTCAAGCTGCAACATGGTCTAAGAGACCAATTTCACCTGCCAGTTTGACTCCACCACCACTGCCACAGTGCATTGGGAGAACTTTAGTCTTCTTGCACACACGACAGCCCTGCTGGAGCTTTTTGCATGCAGAGCACGAAACAGCACAAGCCCCCTCGTGTATTGTGGTCTGCCTCCTGTAAACTAAAGTTATAACGACGCCGCGCACGCGCCGAACGCATAGTGAGATCAATCTATTATCGCTGTCATCGGCTAACAAATTTTGACGTATTTCCTCCTTCGAAACTAAGAATTTACGCTGTTTTCCAGCCATCCTCTTAAGAGGCGAACATCGGTGGTAAGAAAAAGGAATGAGGGTAGCTCCAGAGACATACCGTAGATTGCCGCGTATAAGACAATCCGAATATAAGTCGACCCCCCTAATGTTGGACAACCGCCAACCAAAAAAAAGTTTTTTTTTTTTTTTAAGATGCAAGTTATGCTAGAGGAATATCACATTTATTCACATAGAGGTAGATGAGGTCTCCCTATGAGCTCGTGCCTCACTCATCGTCGCTCGTGACGATGACGCAGTCACTGCTGTTGCTGCCTTGTGGGTCAGAGGGGCCGGACGGGGGAAGCGGCGTTGAAATCCCGCACTTGGAGAAAGCTGCACGGACCATGTCCGCAGGCAGCCCGTACCAGGCGTCGTTCACCCACTGGGCCACAGTGCTCAACGAGGCACGCTTCACACGACCTGTCGGCGTCTTAGGGTTGTCCGCCTGGGCCATCCACTCGTTGTAGAAGGCCCCGACGCGGTCCTTGAAGGGCTTGTTAAGGACCACGTCAAGGGGTTGAACGACGGATGTCAACCCCCCCGGGATGATGGCCAGGCCGCATCCTTCGTTGGCGATCGACTTCTTGACACGGTCCGTAATGTGTCCACGGAAAGAATCCAGAACGAGCATGCTCCGAGGCTTTAAGAGGGCACCCGGACGCCTACACCAGACGAGCCGAAACCACTCCAAGACGGTCTCCTCATTGAAAAAACCTTTCTCGTTGACGCGAACGATCACCTTCGGCGGAAACTGTTCGTTTTTCGGCATCGTTTTCCGCTTAAACACCAGGTACGGGGGCAGCTTGTGGCCATCGGCCGTGCAGCACAACATCGCGGTAAAGCGATTGTGTTCGTTCCCCGTCGTCAGCAAATTCACCTGGCGACAACCCTTTTCGGCGACGGTTCTTCTGCTCGGCATGTCGAACCAAACCGGCGTCTGATCGGCTTTGCCGATCTGGCCGAGCATGAAGCTGTTCTGCGTTCGGAGGTCATCAACGTAGCGATGGAACTCCTGCAGCTTGTCCTCGTAGGCATCCGGCAGCTTCTGGCACACAGTCGTTCGCCTTCTCAGGCTTAGCCCGTTGCGCTTCATGAACTTGGTCACCCACTTCTTCGAGATCTTGAACTCGGTGCGCGCAATGTTCAGTTCCGTAGCAACTGCACGTGCCTTGCACTCAATATCTTCATACGAAACACTGAGGCTTTTGCTTCGTTGGTCACCGACCCACTTTCGGACAGCCTCTTCGACGGCAGGATACTGTCCCTGCTTGGGACCACGAAAGGAGCGTCGCGTACCCGCGCATGCGAAGATTTGATCGCGTTGCCGCCGCCATCCCCTAACACACTTTTCAGAGACGCCGAAGTGCCGCTCAGCTGCTACGTTGTTTTCCGCTTCGGCGAAGAGGATGACTTTTCGTTTAAACAACGCGCTGTACTGGCGGCGAGCTTGCGGTGGCATTTTCGTCCGACGCAGTCTTCTGAACGAGCCAAGAAAGGAATGATAGCGACGATGGTGCGCGCGTTTTCCTTTCGGTGTGCCTAGGGACAAAATCAGACATTTTCCCTACGAAGTTCCGACCGAGTTTCTCGGGCAGTGATGAGCGCTTTTTCTTGCCAGTATAATATTTCTCTGTTGTTTAAATATATAACTAGATTTAAAAATATGTTTTAAGTTCCGAAATAAAGTCATCCAGACGTTGTCTTTCACTACGAATACGAAACTATGTCGTTATGTAGGGAAAAGTCCCTAGAACCCTTCATTCGGCTCAGAATGCGTGTAAACCCGCATATAGACCGACACGCGGAGCGGCTCTGTTTATCAACACGGCCGGAAGGCCGCGCATGCGCGGTAGCTATGTGGGCAAAAGCGGCCCGGCGTTCCGTGTTTTCGCCATTGCGTTGTGTGGCGTGCGCTCGTTGTTGACGTTTTAGGGACGCTTTTAGCTTTATTTCTGCGTCGTATTTTCTCACAACATATGTCGTAGGCTATGCCCGACTATTTGAGCTCGCTACCCGAGCATGAGTGGCACCGGTATCGAAACAAACTGTGCGTGTACGGCGTTGCCTACGAGGATCCGTACGCCGTAAACAGGCCTGCTGGAGTTCTGACGTGAAGTGGCTGCCACCGAAGTCGACGGCTTACGTCGTCGTTCATTTAGTTTTTTTTTTTTTTCGCCAAGCCAGTTCACGGCCGACACGGTGCAGGCGTACAAGTCTCCCGAGGCCTACGATTACTTCGAGTCGGTTTCCGCACTGCCGGCGGGATCAGCAGACTGTGGGTCTGCGGAACTGTATTTATTAATTAAATAAATACACACAGCGTCTTGAAGTCAAAATATGATATTTTTCTTACCTTCATGACCACAAGGCATGACAAGCAGTAACGCTTTGTCCGCTCTGCAGTCTTGGCGGTAACACGTTTCAAGTAACGGCTTTGCCGGTAACGCATTACTTTTTTCAGTAACGTAGTAAGCTACACTTTACGTTTTCGACACAGTAACGGGTGACGTACTTACGTTATTGTTTCAAGTAACGTGGTTACGTTAATCGTTACTACTTCCCAAGTCTTAAAGAAATTACACTTGCATTTTTCCTGTGTTTTAGGCCTCAAGCCATGTTTTCCTTCACGTTTATTCTCGTGAGTATTTAGGTGAAACCGTAAAAAGAGATAAAGTAATTATGTTCAGTTTCTGCATGAACAGAATGTTTCTTGATATTTGAGCTTATTCATACCTGTATCGTCAAAACCGTAAAATGTGTTAAATCATAATTTAAAAAGTAACGCAGAAGTAACTTGCGTTACTTTTTATCGGTAGTAGTAACACGTTCCTTTTATTTTTAGCTAACGTAGCTCAGTAACGCGTACGTTTTATTTGCATGTAACGAGTAATGTATTTCGTTACTTTTTTTTCAGTAACTCCTAAACACTGACGTTCTTTCGCCGATCCCCTCCTGCTGGGTAGCACGGGCTTAGCGAGCCTCCAACGAGCGCTTGGCCGATGCTTGCGCGCACACACCATGGGAACTAAATCCGGGTGATCTCGATCAGACAACGGTCTCCCTACACATAAGCAAGCCTCGGGAAGGAGATTGAAATGGAAGCCGCACTTGCCTTCAAGTGCTTGCCGCACAAACGGTCGTTCGCGCGAGGCGACCATTCTTTTCGATCCACGGATATTATCCACCTTCTATGCGTTTCAATGTCTGCCGGGAACTTGTGGAAACCCACCCCGCTACTTTTTTTCTATATTTTGGTGTAATTAACGGCAACGCAGCTTCGCGGCATGCTGAAATGCTATGACGCCCATGCGAAACGTGCGCGCTTTTGCCCACACCACCCGGCTCCGGTGCGATGGCAGCGCCGCCGCAGCTCCGTGACGTCAAGCCCGCGTGTCGGTCTATAGGTCGATCGAATCCGCATATAGGTCGAACCCCCTAATTTGAGACACCCATTTCTGGAAAAAAAGGTTGTCTTATACGCGGCAATATACGGTAGTAAGTGAATGAAAAACACCATTAATTTTTTTATGTGATATTGGTGGAGGCGAAAAGGCACCTTGTGTGTTCCCGTCGACGCATTCGAAGCAGAACTGGAGCTCCCTCAAGGTACAGAGGGACACAGGTGTCCCAGGCCAGTTTTTCTCCAACTAAATTACTATACACACTGACGCACCGATTTATCCTGCTTTCTCGGTAATTATACAGCCCAACAAACCTATTTTCATCACTGTTAAAATAATACCACAGAACAAATGGGGAGAAATTACACTAACTATGTAAGCAAAAAACGTGCTCCGGCTTAACAACCGCCTTGTTTTGGCGGGATTTTGGTGCCAGTGTTGCCGACCGAAACTTCATGTTCCGTCAAAGGCAACTGAAGAGATTCGGATGCGCACGCTTTATGCTTGTGCACACGGTAGTTCTTTATATACACCGGTTTTAATTCCGGATACATATGTATCCTGTGTACCTTAAAGGGGTACAGAAACCAAATTCTGGATCCTATGAAATCAAATCCTGTTTTATTTACGGTCACATCTCCTTACATCACAGGAGGAGACTTAGGACAAAAAGCTGCTGGGTAGCAGCTTGACGAAGGTGCCAGCCCCCGTGCAGTTTAGGACAACAAAGAGATAAATAAAAAAAAACAAAAAAACTAAATGTAGACACATTGCATACAAATGTTAGATGTAATGAACATTTTAGGCAAAAAACAAACAAAGAAACGATACCCGACAATAAGCCACGAGAGCTGTCAGTAAATACATAAGGAAAGTACACAGGATAAATACAACGCCAGTATTCAAAAAGTTAGAGATTTAATTTACTAACCCTTTATGTGAGAGTACCTCTAAATTTATACTTTTTTATACAGAGTGTTTAGTATGGTTGACAAATCGAAATCAAGCGTCTGATCAAGGTAATTTGTGCGGGATGTACTGATTATTCGCGGCTGATTTCGCATAAGGTCGTGCAAGATGATGCAATGTTTTAGGCTAGCTAAGTGAATGTAATGAACATTGTTTTGGTGAAAAACCCTACAATATGTTAAAGGTTTGAAAGCATATATTTGCTGAATTGTTTTTATGTTTAGGGCCTTAAATAATGATGCAGTGGGATGGAGAGAGGGAACATAAGATATTGCACATACAGCCCCTTTTTTGGTGTTGTCTCTTTTTGCTTAAACATGAAGCGGGTTAAAGTAGGTTTTCAGCAACACCAATAGGTGGTATTCACTGAGCCTGCAGGTTCGATTTTGCCAGGGAGCGCCACCGTCGATCCGCCATCTTCGAGGTCTCGGTTTGACTGGCTTGGGTACGCTACGCGGTCGTCCGCTGCTAGTGTGTGCTAATTTCATATCGTTGAAGCTTCGTAGAACAGAAGAGAGAAGAAAAGTTGGTCTCGGGGGCGGGCCGTTTTCTTTGTTGCCGCCGAGTACCGTGTGTAAAGGCTGAGCCGCATGTAAGCAATTTGGCGAGCGACGGGACGAGACGAGCGACAGCGACGAGACAAGCGACGACGACCCGCTTCGCTGTCGCCCGGTCACTCACGCGACGTGGCGAACCGCATGAAAGCGACGGGAGCAAGCGACCAAGGCGATAAGCGACCCTTTCTAGAAATCCAAAAACCGAGCGACGTGACGACCCGCCGCGAGAAATCTCCGTCGCTCATTGCCGACTCCCGTCGCTGTCGCCATCGCTCGCTAAATCGCTTACATGCGGTTCACCCTTCTCTTTCACTCGTCGCGTAGCTCGGTTTTGGGATTTCTAGAAAACTTACGGCTCATCGCCTTGGTCGTGTGCTCCCGTCGCTTTCATGCGGTTTGCCTCGTCGCGCGAGTGACCGAGCGGCAGCAAAGCGGGTCGCCGTCGCTTGTCTTCCCGCTCGCCAAATCGCTTACATGCAGTTTTTAAATCGCTTGGGCTAAAGAAAAATGCGCCGCATTTTTCATAAGCTGCGCACTCTGTGAGGCGCACGGTATGTTTCTGCACAGGAACGAACACCGAAGGCACGACGTATGTACGACACAGCGGCGATGGAGCAACACGGTTACACAGCCGTAGTACAGAAAATCCGCTAGAGAAAAAAAAATAAACTAGCAAAACAAAACAGAGTAATCACACCGTGCTACAAAAGCACCAAAGTAGAAAAATTTGTTCTTGCAAGAGCTACCGCCGTCGTCACGGCGGGCGACACTGAGCGCTTCATGGAGCCGAGGGAGCAACGCGGCCGCGGTAAACGAGTCCGATAGCGACAAAAACGAACTATACACGTTTGCAAGAGAGGCTCTCGGGAGCTGACATCTTGAACGATGCTGCTGCCGTCTAGCGTGAGGCGAGCTTCCGCCGAGCTGGGGCGCGCCACTGGGACTTCTGGGGTGCGCGGTCGTTCATTCTTCCCGCATTCCCCATGGCAGTGTGAGGTTGACTGGAGAGGAACTTGTGTGTGCTTTATAGGTCTTAAGTATTTTTTTTTCAGCCTCCATATTGGTTCAGTCGTTTATTTTCATTGTTTTGTGCCCTTTTTCGACCGAAGACTGTTCCAGTATTTTTTTTTTAAATAGCTTTTTTTAAGATCGGTCGAAGCTCAATGGCGTCTGCTTCAGCTGGTGATGACTGGGAGCGCATGGATTTCCTGGATCTCGACGGTAAGCACATACAATCACTTTTAAAAGACCAATACGCAAAATGATCACAGAGGTTAGTTGAACAGCAACTCGCGAGTGTTAAGTCTTTCGAAAAATGTGTTTCAGCGACTGCAGTAAGCCTTTTCGAGACACGAGCAGCAGGCGCGAGCATATCGCATGTGATGTTGATACATGATGAGCGATGAGTAAAGTAGCTTTTTCGTGTTATCAATTATACACATCTCTATATTTTGAAATCGGGGCAGGGATTCCGGCGGCCGTGTGTTACCGCATTGTGGCTCGGAGAAAATTTAATAAAATTTCACGCTGAATCGGCTCGATCCACATGCCTGCTCGTTCCATAAGTGTAAATTTCGGGGTTATGTGCCAAATCCACGACGGGCATTTGGCATGCCCCAAGAAGACTAAGGATTAATTTAGGCCACCTGGGTATCTTTTGAGGTTCAACGCAAATCTGAATTGCACGTCGCCTTTTCCGCAATAAGCCTCCGTCATATTGTGTGCACCTCTCGGCCGGGACTCGGACCCGCAGACTGGGGATCCGTAGGCTAGCGCTTTGCCCCGGAGCCACTCGGAGGTCGTTTCAACCTCGACGAGGATCATATCGGCCTGTGGTCGTGTACCACTACTGCGTGAGGCACGTTCAAGACCCCAGGCTAGCGGTTGTTGAGCGCTCTGTAAATTTCTCGTCTAGATAGAACGGAAAGGCAGCGATGGGAATGCCATCGGATCGGCCGAATTAATCTACCGCTGGAACTTCCTCAGAAAATTGTCTCGGGACGCTTTGGTATTAGCTGTGTGTTAGAGCGGTCACACGCAAGCACTTCACGAGAAAAAAACAAACAAAAAAAACAGTCTAGTTTGAGCTCTTGCTCTATCGAAGCACGTGCTCCAATCGTCTCCCGTTAAAATAGTATGCACGATGTCGGTGCTATTATAAATCCCCCGTACTTCTAAAGTGACTGCACTTTTAGTCATGCAGGCTGCGCGTGGGATGCGCAACCCGGCATTTTTAGCGCATTTGAACCCAGAGTGAAAAAGGAACTCTGGACACAAACTTTTAGTTCAGCAACTACACGAACCAAACCAAGGAGCATGTAAAGAAAGCTTCCTCACTGGATATTCAAAACGTGAATGTGCACTTAAATGGCTATTTGAAGGAAGACATTGCCTAAGCTGGTGATACAGTGCCTTCTTTTTACAAACTCAGATGCAGCTGAGGATATGTTGAGGTTGTATTGTGCTATAATAAACCTCATACTTCAAAAGGCACGTTTGGTTCATTCAGATTGCACCGGTATTCACTTGTACATGAATTATATGAATATATTTTTCTTGCAGAATCAACGACTTACGTGCACCCAAAAGAGGTGTCTGTATGGGACGACGACATGAAGTGTTGGGCACCTGTCGAGAAGCCGGACATTGTTTTTTATTTGTTACATTCAAAGGCTTGTGATCTGCAAGACGTAAAGGCATACAAGAGCCTCGACTCCTACCAATACCTGACTGCTGGACTGGTAGGAATGGTTCACCATCATAGGATCAACGGTGACCTGGCGTATTACAAGGCAGAGGTCGGAAGGTCGCAATTTTTAATGCTTCCCCGCACAAGGCATGGGTATGCGTGCACAAGAGTGGACGTGTCGTTACTGGAGGCTGCTCCTGTATGGCAGGAAAGGCAAGGGTATGCAGCCACGTGGGTGCCATACTCTGGAAGATGGAGTATGCCTTTTCGAACAACATGACCGGTATTGCATGCACAGATGAAGCGGCGACCTGGAACAGAGGAACAAAGAGAAATGTGACACCAGCAAGCTTGGAAAATATTGCATTTGGCAGTGAGCAAGGTGAAGAAATAAACGGGGCGGTACAAACACTTGCATTTGAGAGTCACGAGGACTATGTTGATCATGTAAGGAACAGCCCCCTTGCTGGACTGATGGACATCCCGGGAACATTGTTCCACCTAACATTAACTGCTGCCCCACTTGCTCCCCTCACTGAAGCAGTTGAGTGTGAGGTGTTGCCTCCCATTGTCAAGCACAATAGCCACGAGGACGTCGGCATCCTCCCCGAAAGCTGCCCTGCCTGTTGGGAAGTATACAGCGACCTTGTGAATGTCAGTGCAGCAGGAGCAGAGCTGCTGTGTAGTAGAACAGCACAGCAAGGTGAAAGCAGTCTCTGGCACGAAAGTCGCCGCATGAGGCTCACTTCATCCATGGTAAAATGTGTACCTGTCAGGCCATCGACTGACCATACCAAAGCTGTCATGGACATCAGAGGTAATCGGGCAACTGAGCGGGGACGCCGGAATAAGCCAAGGGCAAGGTGGGAGTTTGCTAGAAGACATCAGTGCACAGTGAGGCAGACGGGGCTCGTGATATGTCCAGCACTGCCATGGCTTGCAGCCAGCCCTGACGGCGTGATCGACAGTGAGAATGCACTAGTGGAAATAAAGTGCCCAGATGTGGACGACTGCTCTACGTTACTAGGTACAAGAGCTTACGACTTGCAAAAGAATGATGACGAAACCTACACACTGCTAGAAAATGGACGCAACAAGTATTACCACCAAGTCCAATTCGCGATGCATTGCACTGGGAAGTCAACCTGCTACCTGTATGTGTGGTCGGAGGAGCACGACATGACAGCAGTTGTTCCGTACAACAGGGACTTTGTGAACAGCCACCTTT
Source organism: Ixodes scapularis (assembly GCF_016920785.2). Taxonomy (NCBI): domain Eukaryota; kingdom Metazoa; phylum Arthropoda; class Arachnida; order Ixodida; family Ixodidae; genus Ixodes; species Ixodes scapularis. The sequence goes on from NW_024610224.1 coordinate 40,919, forward strand.
CAAGACTCCACGGCTTTTATTTCAAAAGCCTCCTGCCCACACTCGTGAATGACCTTCACTCTGGAAAGGTGAACATCTCCGACCAGTACCGGTGCCTTGTAAAAGTGTCGTGATGTAGTGGACGTTGTGCATTGTGACATTGTGATGCCTCAGTCTTTGTGTGGTCAGCGTTGTTGAGAGAGATCTTTTTTGCCCTCTGCTCAAATGGTGCAATGGGTGAACCAATTCTGCACGCTTGTTAATGGGATACTCAACCAGAATTCAGATTTCACAAAAACAATGGATGCTCAATGGGGCTCTTCAAGCCCCACATTTCTCGTGCAACAGTATCTTGAATGGATTGCTGCATTTTTAGAGAAGACAAGCCTGAACAAGGCACACGATGCCATGGTTCTTCACTTCCCCTCATCCTCGACTGTACTGGGCAAATCGTAACATCACGCGCCTCGCTCACTTGCACTTCCATTTTCCCAAGATGCGGCCATTTATTCGAGATACCGATGCACAAGTGATGTTCTGGAGCTTGTAGTGTAGATACGTTGCAAAATCCAAATTTCAGTTCAGCAGCCCATTAAGCTGTTTATTTTTGTTCCTCGTTATCCCTTAGTGCTTACTTATCTTCTATCCATCCATCATCTTTCCGTAAAAATGCAACTGGTATTTAACACGGTTGATCCATATGCTTAAAAACATTGACATTTTGCTAGCCCACTCAGCGGCCATGGTAGTCGGTTTCCTCTTTGCTGCTATTGCGGGATGCATGACATGTCTCTGGCTTTCTTTAAAAGGTACAAGTGTTCCTCATTAGACATGAATCTTCTGTTTTCCACCTGTCTGCAATTTTTGTTTTTGTTAATAACAAGTCGCAGAATTTCTTAGTCTAATTTGTATTGCTGTTAGGTTTTAAAATATCTGTGCTCTTTTCTGGCTTTTGTTTTCCCTTGCTCCTGTGAGTGTCAATTTCAGTGTGTTCATTCTCTTAGTTACAGTATCTTGCTGTGCACTATTTCATAGGCAATGGGCTCTTTGTAGGCACATGAAATAAAGATTACAATTATATTGATTTAAGTTCTTCTCTAACCCTTTCAAACTGTTTCAATCCATCTCTCTCCACCAGTTGCGACAAAAGGCAAGAAATACAATGAAACGTCCCGAGATAAGGAGAGCAATAAAGAAGCGACAGGGGCGATTCTGCCAGAGAGTGCACTAAACAAGCTCCCAAAATCAAACACTCGTCACGCTCGTGATTGGGCTTTATAGTCCATATAGGACGATACGTGTAGGCAAGGGGTTAAAATTGTGGTGCACCGTTGCTATGTTTGGGGAGCAATACAAGGACATTTACATGATTATAGGGAAAAATGGTACACAGTGCGACAGTTATGTGCAAGCGATTGCAGTTTTTTAATCTTTTTTTTAATTTATAAGCATAGGCAATTCTTCTCAGTACCACTAAGTGTATTGAGAATAAGGCAATGAACAAGGATGCAATTCTTGAAAACTATTGTGCTCATCTGGCACATCAACTGCAAGAGTAGAAGTCTGAAAAGTACTGGGACCTTTCATCTCGGACTCCTATGAGCAAAATACAAAAAAAGCATCTACGTCATGTCCACACTCAGTCTTATAGTGTACATGGTTGCAACTGAATTGGCGATGACTAATGGCGAATTCGGGCGGTGAATTGTCGTCAACCTATTTTGCCGGAAAACCGACAATAGTGTTCGCGTGGTCAGTTTCCGGCCGACGCACACCAGTAACTTTCTGCCGCTTTTTTTGCCCGAGCTCTACACGGTCGAGCGAGCAGGCGCCAGACTGTATCCGGTGTCATCGCCTCCAAAATGGGAGAGAAAGTCAGTGAGAAAAAAAAATGAGCCAAAGAGCGACACTGATCTGAAGTCACTTCAGCAGCCACTACTCGAGTCAATCCAAGCCGTTGAGGCATGAGTGACGGCAGCGAGAGCCTCTCGCTAGCGGTGTCGCGCGTGCAAGAGGCGAAGTAAACTGCCACCGTCTGGCGTTTCGTCTTCGGGTGCAGAGGGTCATGTTGTGTGCTGCCGGCGCGTTTCTGGTTGTCGGTTTCGCCGCCTCAGTCTCGCCAGCGATTGACCACCTGAATTCGCCGTAAAAGTGTGAGATGTGATGTATTGTAAACTCGCAGGATCACTACCATAAAAACAATATACAAACTCGCTGCAAAGAACACTGAGCACACAATAAGACATGGCCACATAGAAATAGAGAAAAAAATATCCTCTGAGACACCCTTTATGAAGATAACACAACCTAGTGGGGTTGTCACAAAGTGAGAATTTGAGGTACAATTAAGCACATCTAAAATGAGTGAAAAGGATGACAAGAGCATAGGTACACAAGCACAATTTTAGCCAAATCTGGTGCATAGTGTTTGAAAAGGAGATCCCTGAAAATCTCTCAGCTACCTTAGCAAAACGACAGCTGCCACCTTGAGGCTCCCAGAATGTTCCTTCTATGCAACCTCAAAGGAGCGAAGAGAAAAAATGACATAAGTCAAAACTCTGAAAAAATAAGGTGCAAGTAATTGACAAGTAAAAAAAAGTACAAGTTACTTGCAAGAATGAAGAGTACAAAATAGTGACATTTGGAAGTGATTGCAAGGGACTTGGTATGTTAAAATTGCTTTCAAATTAATTGTATGATAAAAGGGATAGCAATAAAACAAAATAGGGTCAAAGCACTGAAAGAAACTCATAATTTATTTTGGTTTATTTTATATTGCGCTCGACTGTTTTCCTGAATTCTCTCCCTCCTTTCACTCGGATCACAGTGACAGACACGGAGGATAACGATAGTCTGTGTCGGTGGGCTCCCCCCTGTCTGCTTTAAATGAACAAGTAATGAGGTCAGCCCTAGCTCGAACATAAGCCACCAGTCGAGCACTAAAAAAAAAACGCCCACTTGTGAGGAGCCATTTAGTATCTGCATGACTCTACATACAAGTTTGGCACCAGCTAGGTGTTTGCTCAGACTGAGACAATTTTAAGGCTTAATCAAAGGTCCCTTCAGGTTGCAGAGCCCTGCACATACAAAGACAATTTGATCTGCTATCTTACGATGTTGGATTGGAAGAGCCTGCTTCAAAATTCTGTAAGTCTTAATGCGATTGATTGCGCGTTCAACATGAATTCGAACTGACGCAATCCTTCTTGTTTTAGTAACTTCCTTCTCGCTCAACTGGAGTTTACCTCGAGTGAACGCAGGCACATTGAGCGTGACTCCCTTGGCTTCCATCTCGGGATCGAGAGAGAAACCTCGGTCAGCCATGACCTGGTCCCCACGTCTAAAGAGGGAAATAATCCCGAAGTCCCTCACAATGTGCTTGTCAGACGCTCGCCCACCATAGACCTTAGACACGAACATCACTGTTCCGTGGGGAGCAATAGCAACCAAAAACTTCACTGTATTGTGGCCTTTGTATGCGCTATATGTCTGTGCTCGCGCGAGCAATTTTTTTGGTCGCTGCAAGAACACTTCAGTGCAATCCAAGATGCAAGTAGTGCCTCAAAACCATTCTCCTCAAAGGACTTTGGAGCATTCCTTGCAATTGTATCCTGGGCAAGCCACACGACAACACTCCTTAGAATTTGGCTGAGTGTTGCAAGCATTGCACGGAAAATGTTCCCTACAGTGGAGATGGAAACACCGAACCTTCTGGAGAGGTCGCCATACACAAGGCCAAGCCGCAGCTTCATGAGCGTGAGTAACAGCTGCTGCTCAACTGGCATCACAAACTTGCTCGACGCAAACTGGGGCACAACCTTTACGAGCTCCATAAACACGTCGGCTTGCACACCGGTGTAAAACAAAATGTCCCGCTCCTCCAGGCTATAAGTCCCATGAGGAACAGTGGGTACAGATGGAGCAGCGAATGTGTACAGATGGTCGCTGAGGCATGGGTCCTCCCACTGGACACCCTGGTGGCACACATGTGGAGCCATGCGACGTCGCTCACTGTCCTGTAAGAAAAATTTACAATACATTAACCTGAGAGTTAACCGCTCCTACAGCAAAATGCAATAGAGTACTGTTTAAAAGAAAGGGCAGGGGTCAGAAGATTACAGCACTCCACCACCCCTGCAAAGGATGAAATGTTTTGCAGGAGCGCAGTGACATCTGTGTACGAGCACATGCACCACCTAGTCACCCCTGGTTGGCTGCAAGTTCACTTCAATTTCGAAAAACTGAGATAGCCGTAGTTTGCAAGAAACCTTACCATAAGCACAGGAACGATTAACCGTGATGTTAAAGCAGGGTCATTGTAGCAGTCTTGGGTAGTAACGCGTTACTGTAATTTCGTTACTTTTTTGGTAACTTGTAACTGTAACGAGTTACTTTTTAAAAATGTAACTTGTAACTGTAGTTCTATTACTTTTTTCTGAGGTAACGATGAAAGTAACGACGTTACTTTTGTCGTTACTTTTCAGTGTTTTATGAATAATATACACCAACTCATGTTTACAAACAAACCGGAGCGCCCGGAGCGCCCCTAGCGGACGCCACCGGTGCCGCGCATGCGCGATGGGGGTGTGGGCAAGAAGCTCGCCGTCGCCCATAAACAAATCATTGAAATGAGATGTTGTCGGCGTCGGCGTGAGTCCCCGCGCTCTTTTTGGCGTTGAAATTGTTGATTCTACGTCCTCCTAACGATGCCCGACTACTTGCGAGGCGTCAGCGAAATTACCGAGGCTCATTACACCGCAAAACTTTGCGTCAATCATCTGACATGTGGCGATTCATTCCGCGTGGACGCTGCAGAATGTACGCTAAAGCCTGATTCACATGATGAGATTTCGCTCGCAATTTTCAATAGCGACGTCGCTTGGACTGCAAAAGTGTGAACCGTAGCTAAAATGTCGACGTCGATACTGAAAATCGCAAGCAGAATCTAACCAAGTGAATCAGGCATAACAAGTCGGTGATGGCCACTGGTAACAATGACCAACATCTCCTTGTATCTTCTGTTTACATCGAGCCTGCTAACCAACCTTCAAATGTAAGTCTTTTGAGGCCTGCACTCACTTCTTATCGCAAGTATCAGGCCCACGTTTGGTCTACGGGCCGGTGTCCTCTAAAAGAGCAGACAACAAGCATAAACTTTTGAAAGAGCAGACGACAGTTCGAACGATCAGGCGGCCGTTTGAACTTGAAGACGCACTGAACGTAGTCCGCAGGTGGTCCGTACAACTTGACGATTTTCCGGCGCTCATTTTGGAACAAAGCAAATAAATCTGATGGCGAGAAGTATCCGTGAATTCAACCCAAAATGCTTCCCGCCCAAGCAATGACGGTCCGACGGCATCTGGTTTTCCCTTTTCACAGCAGATATCCGCATTCTCGGACGAACCGAGCGCATGAAAACTGACCTTCAAATCTTTCTCAACACTTTTGGTACAGCCCCAGTCGCGGCATTTTGACGAGAAGGCAGGTTTTTGTCTGGTTCCTTTCAAAACAACGCAGGAATATACGTCTCACATGGGCACTTCCGCCCACAGTCCCGGACCGGAAGTGCGTCCGACGCGCCACCACCGCGGCGTGACGTAACAGAGATGAGTTTTCAATTCAATTCATTTATTTACTCCCATTTGTACATATGGGTGACGGAGACAGGGAAAAAAGCTGCAAAATGTGCAGCTCGACAAAGCCCCTGCCCCCTATCGGCAGATCGGCAGACAGGAAACGTTAACAGAAACATTTTAAAGGCGAAAAAACCAAACAGGCAGTTCTATGCAGGAGAAAAAAGTTTAAAAGTTAGAAGTGAATATTGTGCGTATTGTTTTTTTTATTTAGTGCATCAAGACAGACATGGTGGTCTCTTAAAAAGTTCAGTAATGTTGGCAATGTATGCTGTAACATTTGGAGCCCATAATTTGTTCTAGGACGAGGTACTCTCAGGGACCCGGCGCTACGTACTCCGTATACCGTATTTTTAACACTTAGTCTAGAAAACCGCAGTAATGGGTGGTTAAAATACTTAAGGGATGCCGTGTATACTGTCGCAAGCTTATATCACTGAACGAGTGCAATTTAGCCATTCCTTGCACTTTCTATATCGTCTATTCCGACATTTCGAGTGTCAAGTTGGCCTTACACAAAAGTTGTGAATACGTTCTTTCCCGCGAGTCACGACCCGAATATAGCCACGTGTAGATTTTATGAAAACAATATCTAGTTACCTTTAAGCACGCGCTTGTACTTTGTGACTGAACACTTACATCTTAGTGTCTTGAAGCCCTATCTATGTTGTGGTTTTTCTTTTTCCTGTGCAAACGCTTTTAATCGGGTGTATCAACCGTGAAACAACAATACACGTGGAGGGCACTGCGCATGTCTCGTATTTTGATTAGCGCCTCTACTCCGCACTGCGCATGTTTCGTATTTCGATTTGCGCCACTACTCTTGGCGTGGAAACTTTCAAACACTAACTTCGAGAAGCAACTGCTGCTAAGTTACAGTATGAAGTAAAAAGCTTACTTTTTAATTTTATGCAATAAAACGTTGTGAGGGGCGTTTTCAAGTTTTTCTCATTTTTTCGTGTTATACAAAAGTAACTGAAAAGTAACGTCGTTACTTTTTAAAAGTAACTAACTAGTTACTCTTGTGTTGCAGTAACTGTAACGGTAACTTTGCTACTTTTTCTGAAAGTAACTGCAACTAGTTACTCTTGTGTTGCAGTAACTGTAACGGTAACTTTGCTACTTTTTCTGAGAGTAACTGTAACTAACGAATTACTTTTTAAAAGTAACTTACCCAAGACTGCATTGTAGCCACTAACATGTATGGACACTATATGTTGAAAGCAAGGCGAACACCTTTTCATACAGCCGGCCACAGCACCCTTCATTCTAAAGAAACTTACCATGCGATTCGACACAGGTTGCAATGATGAGACGCCCAACTCCGTGTCGTCAGTGGTCTGCATGGAGTGTGTGGTTTCAAATAAATTCAAAGACTAAGCCAATGGAATAGTGCTCTAAACATCAGGCAAAGTCATGCAGATCGTCATGGTGCCCCTCATTTCTGACACTTACCACATGTTCGGATGCAGGAAGCCACAACGTGGCAAGCAAGTCTGTGTCGTCAGTGGACTGCGTAAAGTGTGTGGTCAGAAATCAATTTAACGGCCGAGACAATGAAACAATGCTCAAAACATCAGGCCCAGTCACAAAAGTCGTCAAAGCAACACCATTCTCAACGAACTTACCACATGCTCAGACGCAGGCAGCCACGTTGTGGCACCCAAGTCTGTGTCATCTGTGGACTGCGTGGAGTGTGTGGTCTGAAATCGATACAAAGACTGAGCCAATGAAACAGAGCGAAACATCAGGCCAAGTCACACAGCTTGTCACAGCATTCCTCATTCTCAACTAACTTACCACGTGCTCGGACATGGGCAGCCACGGCGTGGCGCCTAACTCCGTGTCATCAGCAGCCAGCATGGAAAACATAGTCTGAAAAAAAGAAAAAAAAAGAAATCATTGTTCAAGATTGGGTAAATGTAATGTGCTCGAAATAGCACATGCATTTTCATGACCAATTTATATTGCCTGTCTAAACACCTTTATTAGAACTTACTGTGTGCTTAGGAGAAGGAGGTCGTTGTGCCAAAGAGTAATTGTGCCCCATGAGTGCCACATTTGTGCTCTGGAACAAATGTGATATTATTCGCTGCACAACTGCACGCAGACCAAAACTGATGTTTGTGGTTGTTTAAAGACCGAGCCAATGGAACAATGCTTCAAACATCAGACCAAGTCATACGGCTTGTCACAGCACCCCTCATTCTCAAAAAACTTACCATGTGCTCAGACGCAGGCTGCCACGACATGGCACCCAAATCTGTGTCTTCAGTGGGCTGCGTGGTCTGAAATAAATTCAACGATAGAGACAATGCTCGAAACATCAGACCCAGTCACACAGGTCGCCAAAGCACCCTCATTCTCAACTAACCACATGCTCAGACGCAGGCTGCCACGACGTGGCACCCAAGTCAGTGTCGTCAGTGGGCTGCGTCGTCTGAAATAAATTCAACGATAGAGACAATCAGTGCTTAAAGTCTCCCATAAGTTGAAGGGGGTCTCTACAAGGAGAGGAAGGGGGGGGGGGGGTGTTCTGACAAGATGTACTAAATGCTAGACGCACATAAAAAATAAAAAAAAAACGCTGACTACCCACACTGTGCCTGCAACCCTTAAATTGCTAATCCCTGAATGTTACATCCCTGAAAACAATCTATTTTATTGCAAGGTATGATTTTGATTTCACCAATGCTGGGGCTGTGTAGGAGGGTCCCAGACCATCCTTTAAAATCAGTAGGGGGTCCGAGACCCCCTGAGACCCCCCAGACTTTAAGCCCTGGAGACAATGCTCGAAACATCAAACCCAGTCACACAGGTCGCCAAAGCACCCTCATTCGCAACTAACTTACCACATGCTCAGACGCAGGCTGCCACGACGTGGCACCCAAGTCAGTGTCGTCAGTGGACTGTATGGTCTGAAATAAATTCAACGACTGAGACAATGCTCGAAACATCAGACCCAGTAACACAGATCGCCAAAGCACCCCCATTCGCAACTAACTTACCACATGCTCAGACGCAGGCTGCCACGACACGGCACACAAATCTGTGTCGTCGGTGGACTGCACGGTATGCGTACTCTGAAATAAATTCAAAGACTGAGCCAATAAACCAACGCCCAAAAGATCAGGTCAGGTCACAAAGCTTGTCACAGCACCCCTCGTTCTCTGCAAACTTACCATGTGCTCGGACACAGGCTGCCGCAACGCGGCACCCAAGTCTGTGTTGTCAGTGGACTACACGGAGTGTACGGCCTGAAATAAATTCAAGGACTGAGCCAATGAAACAGTGCTGGAAACAACAAACCAAGTCACATAGCTTATTCAGTGTACAAGTACAATGCCATTGCAGACCAAAACAGAATTTTTTGTTTGCGCAAAACCAACTCACGGAAGCAGAGTTAGTGGCTTTGGAGGGCAGCTTTTTCTTCTGTAACAGAGACCACCAGAGTGAGTTCGATTAAGATTGTCACAGAAAATCAAGGAAATGTGCGTGTTTCTTTGTAAATATACCCACCTTGGTAGTCGGCTCCTGGTCACTGGCGTCACGCGCCAAACGGCGCCTCCCAAAGACGACCTGTCAGACCCAAGCCATTAGCTTGTCGTGAATCAAATGATATTCTATCGCGATTGTGCGAATATTTACCTTTCTCGCATACCCCAGGTCTAACTGCGAGACGCTATTTTCGTCCGTCTTCGTGCCGCCTACGAAGTGTGCCGAACACACCTGTGCAGTTGGGAACATGTCAGATGTCGCCAAGGCAACAGGAACGCTCAACTTACTCGTGAGTTCGTTGCTGGCGTGAAGTTCGCCCGATTCACCGCGGAGAGCCACTTTCTCTTCTCATCCTTGTCGACAGGAAAGGGGTGAAACTTGAGTTCCACCCCGTTAGCCGTTGATGTTCGCTCGAGGTTTCGCTTGCGGCTGTTGTTTGTACAGCCGAATACCGCACAATGCTTTCCGGAGGACCGAGAACGCTTATTTCTTTCCATGCGCGAACTCGGAAAGCGGCAAGAAAGCGGAGACACGAACCAAAACTGCCAAAACCACGACCCAACAACGCCAACACCGTGAGACTTACAATGTTGCCAGGTGAATGTGATGTCCCCGCTACTAATGGCGGACCGGCCGTGCCTGCCGTGCACGCTTGGTCTGATATGAGCACGACTAGCGGGGGACGTCATTTCACCTGGCAACATTGTAGGAGAAGCAGAGAACGGCTGGTTGGAGAGTGAGTTTGCTTCAACAAGGCGCGCGCGGTCCGAGGTTAAGCCGGAGAGCCACTTGCAAACGTGTATAACACACAAAAAATACCCCCACGGCGCTTCAAAAGCACCAAAGTATAAGAATAACCCCTAGTTTCGATCAAAAAGACCCTTTAAAGTTGTAAAATACTGCTAAACCACGCTCAAAAGGTCCGGCCAGATGGCATTCGCGATAGCAAGAGACCTCGAAGATGGCGACCGTGGTGGGCGATGCCAGCGAACCTAGTGAGTGACGTCAAGTGAATGTCACCTATACATAGTTTTCACGGACATCACAGCTGATGCTTATAAAATATGTGAGCGCCATTGCCATTTACTGATATAGTTTTTGTTTTGGGATGGGTGCCAGCAATTGTGGCCAATGCTGCGTTGGGTGCGTCGCTACGGTATTTGCGGCGCACGCAGTGCACATTCCTTTTTTTCTGGTGTGCGGTCACGGTCACAGTGGTGAAGTCATACCGATGTGCACAATGTTTGACTGCCGAAGAAGAGTGTCTTCTGCACAGCAGAGAAATGCAGAGCCAAATGTAGGGCTGCATCGTTTGCCGAAGGTGATAACGCGACAGTGGGAGCGTACAAGGCTTCTGTCCGAGAAACGCCGAAACCTCTGACTTGCTCGCATACATCGGAAGTTTACGTGTCTGCGGTGGTCACTTCGTTACCGGTTAGAAATACCTTGCTCAACTTTACGTGGATTGCTGGATGCTTCTGTTCGCACCCCCTGTGCATTCCCAAAGCGGCCGCGGGGCCGTGTTTGGTGTCTGGTAGTGGCGCGCTGCTGGAATGTTTTTACCTTCTCGCAGTATTTCTGTAATTGTGTGGTGTTTGTAGCACACTTGTGTTGATGGTGTTGCGTCGGCGGCGCCGAGTTTACCCTGCTAAGATTCTGCGAATTTTAGTACGACAAGTACGGGCACACCTTTTCATTTGCAGGCAAACGTTCAGCTCTCATAAAGGCGTTTGTTTTATTGCGTGTAAACTTTCCTCGTTCAGCATGACTATACGCTTTGATGGGAAATGCATCGCTGTCAGGCTCTTCACCCATCCAGCCTTGAAATAGTTGTGAGCATTCAAGGCCTTGAAGGCATTCATTTGTTGCAGCGACACATGGTTCGTCGAGGAAACGAGGTAGGTAATTAGGTCCACATGTGTTGTGGCTCGCCGCACGTCTGCATCGGGAGTTATGTCCGTGCTGACGCGTAGCGTGTACTGATCGACGCCGTCGCACGTCTTCACTTTAGATTCATATTAAGCCCGTGTGTTCCCCACAAGCTCTTCAAAATAGGAAGGGCAGAACTTATGGTACATGGCTGTCGCCATCGTGCTGTACGGGCGATACAAATTCCTTAGCGAAAAAGCAATCGAGTGGCGCACATACGGCGGCAGCAGCATCCATGTCTCCTTCTCAGTACCTGGCGATGGTGGCCAACGGGTGGAAGCAGAGGAAGTGAAGTCACGCGGGAACTATGTATATTCCTTAAGATAATGCAAGAAAATATTTCAAACTGAATGGAACGATAACCAAAAAATACCTTATGGATGTCTGTGAAGCTGCAATGGAATGTCGTGACAACATATTTGTAAAAGCAGCATCACAACGGGAAGTATGCTCACTCATAGATATTACTTAGGCCTGATCGCAGTACCGAGGCGCTTTGGTGATTCAAGTAACAACAGAGTCGGCCACCGTTACTTTTAGTACCGGTAGTTTTTTTGGAAATGCTTGTTTGGGGTGATTTGGGGACTGTGTACGTGCTATGTAATGTCGATGCTATGGAATGTCTATTTAAGCGGGCCCGAATGCCCACCTTTCCCAATGACAGGCTAGCTGCCTTGGTTGACTGCAACGAGCTCAATCGCTAAGAAGTCAACATTACTACCACATCAATTCCTATAGTCACGCTTCAGGACCCAAAGGTTTGTTATTTGGCAGGTTCCACTCAGGGTACCTCCATTCTCTTGTCCATCCAGACCAGGTCACCCCCCAAGAGGCTTCGGTCGCCTACCGATTGTGCAGTCAACAAGTCTAACAACCACTGCTCCATCCGGGAATGAAGTGCAGCGCGACAAACCGAGCACAAGGCTCCCAAACTGGGGCCGTGAGTCGTAAATGGGCCGTTCGGGACCACCGTTCTGTACGATGTTGGGCACTGGAGAAGAAGCCCCTGAAACCGGCGAAAGCCTACAGTACTCAACCACTCCTGGTATTTGTGACCAGGTTGATTCCTGCTCCTACATACGCTATCCTTACAAACAGCTGACGGTCCTAGGAGGGGGCCCTTTCCTTCCCTGCAGCATCGTCGCGCCCCAATGCTGGACATTGGGACATCGCGATGTAGACCGCCGGAACGCACCGAACACCGCCAGTGAGACCTGCAATGTATGCACACTCATGAGCCCGGCATCTTTCTTCGTGACACATAGCCCACGGCCCCCGCAGGGGGCACCTGTGAAAGCAGGTGTTTGGAGAGTGGCGTCTCCACGGACCCCGAAACATGCGGGTTCGCCCGCCCACGTCTGGCTGTGCATGGCTTTCCCGTGTCCGGGGAAAAGGGCATCCTGGTGGTTGAGCCAAGCCCGGGGTAGGTTTGGACCTTTCGGGGCCCCCGGGTGAGGCAATATACCACTTCGGCCCCCGCTTCCCGTAGACGGGTGTCCTGGCTTGGCCCGACTAGGATGGTTCAGTCAGTCGCCTTTTCTTCTACTATCCCCTCCCTTCTTTCTCCTTTTTCTGCTCTTCTCTTTTTCATTCTCACCTTTGGCAGCAAAGCGGGCTAACCTTGGGTGGAGACAAATACCTTTCTCGAACCACACTTTGTTATAGTTACTTGGTAGCACTGGTAGTGTAGCATACCCAGCCTAGCCATACTTGCTATGGGGCCCTTGTTGGGCTCGGTGGTGGGTGGTGCACGACAGTTTCTGAACATCCTCCGCCTTTCATGACTTCCGCAAACCCTAAACCCGGTTCAGGACGAACCTCTAAGAGGCAGCGTCCAGAACCACCGACCATTGAAAAAGAAACTGTCGAAGCATTTTCAAAGTTTTTTGTCATTCACTCACATGACGAACAAAAACCTGTAGCAAAGATGTCACCCTTTATTGTCGCCAAAGTGTTAGAAAACCTTGTTGGATATTCTCACAAGGCGAAGAAACTACACTCGGAAGACCTTGTTGAAGTGAACACTAAAAAGCAAAGCGAAGCGCTTCTCAGACTGACCAACATTGTGGACGTGGAGGTGTCGGTGAGCCCTCACCGTACACTAAACACGGTCCGTGGTGTCCTTTCTGAAGAAGCCTTTCTTTACACCAGTGAAGATGAACTTTTTGAGGGACTGAAAAGTTCAGGTGTCGTCGATGTGTTCCGCAAGAATGGTGAAAATACCCCTTCAAAACATGTTATCCTCACTTTTGAAAGACGGGCACTCCCGGAGACGGTCAAAGCCGGTTATTTCAACTGTCGCATCTGCCCATACATCCCCAACCCCCAGCGGTGTTTCCGTTGCCTGCGCTTTGGCCACGGATCACGTAGCTGTCGTGGGAAGGAGACGTGCCAGGTGTGGGAATGAGGGTCACGTGTCTGATGGTTGCGAGGCAGAGGCACACTGCTCAAATTGCAGAGGACCACATCCTGTCTACTACCGAAGCTGCCCCCTCTGGAAGCAACAGAAGGACATCCTCGCAGTTAAGGTTAAAGAAAACCTGTCGTACGCAGATGCAAAGAAGCGCTTTTCCTTCCTTTCTAAGGGAGGTTATGCCGAGGTGGTGCGCAGGGGCCCTGCACCACGCTCCGAGACAAAGGCCACTCAGGTCTCTCCTGAGTTCTTGGTTGCCGACCTAAAGGCCCCATCCCCATAACAGAGGCAGCATGCTGCTCCCCTGGGCAAGGACGGGCCGGCGATAGCCGTGCCTCCCTCCCTTTCAAGACGGTGGCAAAGAGTCAGCAGGCTCACCCTTCTCGTGGAGAGGGCGCTCCAGCTGACTCCTCTGCTCAGGACAGGCCAGCACTGGCTGTACCTGTCAACACAGGCCACACTCCTATGGAGGAGAAAAAGCAAGTACCTCAGTCTCTGGAGAGACAGCCAGGAACCAAAGAGCTGCGTGGGTCGCATGCAGCTTCCTTGTCGGGAAACAAGGTGGAACAGATGGACACGGTAGAACCCCTCTCCAGTTCATCAACCACCCTTCCACCCAGTTCTGATTGTGGCCGCGGATCGGGGCCTCGCGGCACGGACCCTCCCAGGCCGGCGGGCAAGTCTGCCTGCAAGGCTCAGGGAAACACTAGCGCTGCCTTGTCTGCCCCCTCGTCGACTCCGGGTTCTGACCAAGACAAGATGGAGTGGCAGACTACTAAGAAACAAAAATTTAAAAAAAACCCAAAATTCCTCCGAAGTGAAGCAACTGACTCACCTTTCCATGTGCTCCGGTTTTTGTCCCTAAAATGGCTTCAATACTCGTACAGTGCAACTGCCGTGGCCTTTTAAGAAACCTAGACGATGTCGAGCATCTTCTGGAGGAGTACAAGCCACGAGCGCTGTGCTTGCAAGAGACTCATTTGAGTCTCAGTCGCACTAATTTTCTGAGACGTTACCAGGTTTTCCGGAGGGATCGCCCAGGCTCTGGCAATTTTTCTGGTGGAGTTGCGGTGGTCCTCCCGAGAGACGTTCCCTGCACAGAGGTTCCACTGTCCACACCACTTGAAGCAGTGGCAGTTCGGTTCATGCACCATAAAGCTCTGACAGTATGCTCTTTATATTTACCACCTTCTTTCACCTTGAAATGTTCCGATTTTAACTTGCTGTTAGACCAGCTTCCAGAGCCTTTTCTTTTGATGGGCAATTTTAATTGTCACAACCCTTTATGGGGGAGCACACGTCAGGATGTCAGAGGAAAAATTGTGTCAGTTTTAACCACACAAAGTCTGTCTTTAATACGGGCCAGCCAACTTATTTTAGTCCATCATCTGTCATCAACTTCCATCGACCTTTCAATTGGTTCTGCTATTTTACTTCCAGATTTTTCCTGGAGTGTGGATTCCAATCCACGTGGAAGCAATAATTTTCCTACTCTTTTAACTTGTAGCGTAGCCCCTCCTTTAATTCATACACGCCCGCCTCGTTGGAAGCTTGACAAGGCTGATTGGAGCCTTTTCAAGCAGGCATCGCTTTTAGCATATTCTCGTCTCGGAAGTCTCACAATTGACGAACTCGATCATCTTTTGATTGAGCGCATTATCACAGCAGCCAAGCTGTCCATCCCGCAGACATCTCAATTTCTTCCTAGGAGGCCAAAGCCCTGGTGGAATTTGGAATGTGAAGAGACACGCAAGAAACAAAATCGGGCTTGGGGTATTCTGAGACGACACCCCACTAGAGATAACCTCATATCCTTTCGGAAAATGAAGGCACGTGCACGTTACGTCCGAAGAGAAGCCAAACGGGAAAGTTGGCAAGGCTGTGCTTCCACTATAAATAGCAGCACCCCACCTAAGGGGGTTTGGGATTGAATACACAAGATCAATGGTTCCTATCATGCATTTAAAATCCCCCTGCTTTTTAGGAATGGAACATGCCCAGACGCACTCGAGGAACAAGCTGATAATTTTGGGAACATTTTGTGTATATATCCAGTTCACATCATTATTCATCTACCTTCCTTCGACACAAGCTGAAGGCTGAGAGCAATCCCTTGAAAACCTCAGGAGGTGAACAGGAAGAATATAATGCTACGTTCAGCTTGCACGAGCTTCTCGCAGTTCTTCATAACACAAAGCCCTCAGCTCCTGGACCAGATGGTTTACATTATTCAATGCTACAGCATCTTCATCCTTGTACACTTCGATGTCATTTTATATCTTTATAATCGCATATGGCAGGAGGGCTATTTCCCTTCATCTGGGAAGGTAGCACATGTCCTTCCACTTTTGAAGGCTGGTAAGGATGCTTCTTGTGTTTCCAGGTATAGGACCATTGCTCTTACCAGCTGTCTCTGTCAGACACTGGAGCGAATGATTAATCATAGATTAATGTACTATTTGGAGCGTAGTAAGGTACTCGACAAAATTCAGTGCGGCTATAGTTCATCAAGGTCTACAGTTGACCACTTGGTCCGTCTCGAAACTGTTGTGCGTGAGGCCTTTGCGCACGGGCAGCACTGCCTCTGTGTTTTTCGATCTCGAGAAAGTGTACGACACGGCTTGGCGCTCTGGCATTTTGAGGGACCTGTCTGACCTCGGACTACTTGGTCGCATGCTTCGTGCAATTCAGAGCTGTTTAGACAGGCGCACCTTTCGAGTCCACTGGGAAACACTCTCCCGTGAATTTCTGCAGGAAAATGGAGTGCCACAGGGGGGAGTGCTAAGTCTCACCTTGTTTATAGTTAAAATGAACTCCATTGCTTCAGTGATCTCTCCGTCGGTTCGGTACTCTCTTTACGTCGATGATTTACAAATTTCAGTTTCCTCCTGTAACCTCTCAGTCTGTGAACGCAGGGTTCAGCTAGGCATCAACAAGCTTACTAAGTGGAGTGACAGTAGTGGGTTCAAGTTGTCTCCTGAGAAGACTGCATGTGTTTGCTTCAGCCGCAAACGTGGAATCCTCCTTGAACCATCCCTAACAATCTACAATAGTAATGTTAGTGTCCAACCTCGGCACAAATTTTTGGGTCTTACGTTTGATAGTAAACTGAATTTTATTGCTCATGTAAAAAGCCTGAAATTGAGAGCTCACAAATCTTTCAATATCCTTAAAGTTCTCTCGCACCGGTCTTGGGGCTCAGATCGATTGTGCCTCCTGCGGATCTATCGCTCTTTGGTACGCTCCCGACTAGGCTATGGCTGCTTTGTTTATGGGTCTGCCAGACAGTCTGTTCTCAAGATGTTGGATCCCATTCATCATCTTGGGCTTCCCCCGCTCCAAAGACCCGCAGACCCATGGGGTTATGAAACCGTGTGGGTCCCACAGGAATTCTGTGGGTGTTCGGGTCCCTATGGGTCCCCGCACAGTTTGTTTGGGTGTGTGGGTTGCCACAAAGATTGTGTGGGTGTATAGGTCCCCATGGGTCCCCACACAGTCTGTGTGGGTCTATGGGAGCTGTGTGGGTCCTGCAGAGGTCCTATAGGAGCTGTGTAGGATCATAGTCCTGTGAGAGCCGTGTGGGTAACCCATAGGGTTTCGTAACCCCATGCTCTGTGGGCAATCTGTGTGGGGACCTGTGGGGGAATGCACGCTCGACACCGTATTTCACTGCAGACCATCGCCAAGACCTCGCTGGTTTCATCTATATTTACTATTTCGCCCTTCTCTTTTCTTGCTTCCGCCAGTCATTTATCTTTTCCCCCGGATATGGTTGATTTTCGCAGTCGTTGACATCACTCCG
This sequence comes from Ixodes scapularis, assembly GCF_016920785.2. Classification (NCBI taxonomy): domain Eukaryota; kingdom Metazoa; phylum Arthropoda; class Arachnida; order Ixodida; family Ixodidae; genus Ixodes; species Ixodes scapularis. The sequence goes on from NW_024610224.1 coordinate 58,173, forward strand.
ATGGCATCTGGATGCTGGTTTTCGCCCCGCAGCTTCATCACTAGGCATTCTGAAAAATATGCAATGACGAAATATTTAAAGGAGCGCAGCTTGTAGACGTAAGGCTTAAACAAATGTTCATTTATATCACCTGCCACATCACTTTCGTGAATAGTTTCATTTGGAATAGCCTTCAATAATGACGTGCTTGAAAATTGCAATTGTGATATGCTCTATAAAAGCAATAATAAAAAGGTTGATTAACAAATCTTGGTTAATTAGCCAACATTATGTGACGGTTATCCCCTTATCTAATGTCCACCGAGCCCCACAAATACACAGTGAAAACAACATCCACAAAACTCTCGCCCCCTTTTTAAAAAATTCTGTTCGAATTAAAATGGCACAATTAGCAATTGTCGCCATTTGAAAGTTTAGTTTGTTACGTCCGGTTTCTCCTTTTGACAAGTATCGGGCTCATGAAAGATATCATCACCACGTTACTGTTTTCCACAACCAAAATCCCTAGTGAAATGTGCTGGTTATGCCCTTAGTGTCATTCTTTTTTTACTTATGCCCGACTACGCGGGCCGCGAGCAAACGCCAGGTGGGCCGCGTGTTTGAGACCCCTGACATATAGTGCCCCTCTCCTATTTAATACTCTAGCAAGCCAAGATCAAACTATTAAAAAATAAGTACAATGCTAATGCTGAATTCAGTTGAGTAAGTGATTAAGACATCCCATATTATAACCCTGCTTTTTTTGTCACTGCACAACAAGTACCTAGAGCTACTGTAATTTTTCACAATACCTACTGGGAGTTCACGTTGTTCCATGGGCACATCAAAGGGATAAGATAAAGTGGCATATCACGCTCTTATTTATTACAAAGGTATACCTGAAAGCAGTGGCTTTAGCATTTCTAAGCATCAGCACATAGACACCCTTGAGTCAAAAAGAAGAAAACAAAAAAGAGAATTGTTGTTCCAATGAACAAATTTTCGCAGAGCCTTTTTTATTGCGAAGACATCAGATAATATTCCGGGCCACTGTGGCATGTATTGCAACTGAAAATTATTGAAATAAAAAGGAAATGAAAAGGTCCTAGGCACCGTTTACTTCATATAGCCAGAATAAAGGCCAGCGGCACAAACAAATTATCTGGTGTTTGCACAAAAAGTGTAAAAAAAAGAGCTTTTGAGTTTTACCGAGTTTGCCTAATCTTCCCATAATTTTACTAAAAGCTTCCACAATCATGTTATACTTGTGTGCTAAATCCCGTCAGAGTGTACTGAAGGATAAATTTATGCGGTCCATCCTAAGACCACCGAAACATTGTAAACTACCAGTATAATACCAACTAGCTGCCATGATAATGCCTTGACTGAGAAGATTTTTCAAATAACTGTTTAGGTTATGATTACGTCATATAATTTGCACTCGCCTCTTAGGAATGCCACTTTCCTGGGCGTCAAAGGCGGCCTGCTGTCCTTGTTGGTATTGGCGTTCGACGCCGCCCCAGTAACAGTTCTCTGCACAAGGACACTAGACCCCCACAAAGCAACGGCCAGGTTCTTGACAGCGACGCTTGGCCTTACGTCCTTGTTCAGGATGCTGTCGTCCCAGGCTTTCCTCGTCACCATGACGTCAACATTGTGGAAATGCATCTATAAAAAAATGAAAAGAGGAGGCGAAACCGATGTATTTGGCGGAGAGGTCCTCTTTTCATGGAATGCTTCTTCGTGCATATTGATTAGAGTGAGCTTTTGTTAGTTTAACCCCTTTTTTAATACAATCATTTTCAAACGTCCTCGGAAGCGCCCATACAACAGTACTACGCTGCTCGAGCTATTGAGCTCTTTTGTTCTGTCTCCTGATTATGCCGCTGTCGAACTAGACGGGGCACTGGGTGGCAAGCTCTCTTGTAGCGTCGGCTGCTGGCAAGATTATTTGGCCAGCTCAGAAAAACCCAACAGCACGCTCACTGGCTGACTGCATGCTTTGTGATTTCACTCTTCCCTTTCCAGCCCACTTTGCCTCCAAGCCCAGCTTCTTAGATGGTGTTTCATGATCCCCCTCCCGTCCCCACCCCCTGAACTTTTCGGTCGGCGTGATGGATAGAGAACATGAGAAGACGAGCCCACTGATTTCGGTTGCCAGTGCAACACATGCCACTTTTTCACCGGTGCACGCAGTTGCTATGCAACCTCAAGCGTGGCTGGGACTATAAAACTACCGCTTTAAAAAAAAAGAGCTACTTTATGCTCCAAGATTGCTGGAGTTTCATTCACATGTACCTGGTGGACGTAGAAAAAATAGACCCTTTTCAAAACCTAATCAAACAACATTGGCGGTCGCAATTTCTTGGAGACGACAGCTGTGATTGGATCGAAGTTCAAGTGGAACGCTGACGGTGCACTCACTTCCTATCCACGTCAATCACTGACGCGGCGCTTGTTTCCAATGCTTACTCAGGATCCGCGTTTAAAGGGCAACTCCGCTTCATTTTGGTTTTGAAAAAACAATGCAGTCCTCTTCAGTATCGCTTAGGAAAACCACACGTCAAATATTATGACGCAGTTCTTTCTAAATGTTTCTTAAACGGTCCGGCAAACTTCGCAACCCGCCAAGTTGCCAAAATAGGCTGACTCGAGCGGGCGAATTCAGGCGCAACCAACAGCGCAGTCAAGGCTACGGCATGAGCGGAGCCAACATTGAGCTGAACGTCATCATCATGGCCCCTTTTTGCTTGTTTTTACTTCTCCGATCGAGCGTAGTGCATGACGTCAGCAACGTTGCCTCTCGGTGTTCAGCGGTGTCCACGTGATTGGCGTACGCGCCTGCGCAGCGCGCTTCTTGGGAGCAGACCAACCACCCGCTGTGGTCCCGCCGTTACCGCGGTCTTCCACGTCACAACCACCGTCGTCATCTCACCATTTGTGATTATTTCCTCTCGGAGTTTCGTCCACACTATAGACACAACGTGTGCAGAGTCGCAAACTTATGCCGCAGTTGTGCAGACGTCGTCGAATGCCGTAGACACCAAAACGTGGCGAAGAGTGCGGTGCAGACGACACTCGCGCCTGCCGCACGCCCGCCCCCATCCCGCCCGTCGTTGGGCCGAGGATCACGTGACATCTCGTACCACGTGATGGCCATGGACTTGGCGGCCCGAGGCCAATGTTGCCGGACGGGGCCAAAGTTTCGGTTTCGATTTCCGCTCGTGTTTAAAATTAGATTTAAAATTATATATTTCATTTTTTGCGAAGCTAACGACGTAGTGTCTTTTACTAGGGCTTTTTAATTCGAAATCCCTCATTATCCCGAAATCTTCGGAATTGAAAGGAGTTGCCCTTTAAGAAATGGCGGCCTTACACACGCACATACTTCTGAAAAGGGTTTATTGTATGGACTAAAGGTAATTATTAAGGAATGTGATGCTCTAAGTCTTTCTGCCTTATGCACTCAGTATGTTAGAGATGCAAGTCTAAATCTTTTACAAACATATGTCGCCTTAGATACGTTTTTCAGGACATTATAAGCACCACTGCTGGTGAAGTGATGCAACACCAAAAAACAATGATTTATGATGATAAGGCTGAAAGAAATCTCATTTGAGCAACATTTATCAAGATCTACATGGTCAATGACAAATTGTCAAGGTCTTTTCATAATGAAGACATCCTGCAAGCATAGAAAAGCTTTCTATCCAAAGGTATCTCCTATGAAGCCAACAATTACCGAATCAACTTACCATATCACCTTCTTCTATAAAGTTTAGGAGGTGATATTGATCCGCCTCAGCGGGTGCTTTGGCAGCTGCCTCAGCGGACGGAGGTCCCACGGCACCAGCTGCTCCATCCAAGGCGGCACGTGTCTGGCACACGTTCTGCACCACTGGAGCTGGTGCTGCTGCCACCGGTTTTGTGAAAAATATATGACAATATATGAACAGTGTGCGGCACTGCCCCAAAATGTGTGTGGTGCTACACTAAAAGCTGAGAGTGAGGTGGCAAGCATATACCGATTTGATCAACCACCCACCAGCCTTGAGCAATGCGGCTGCACTCCTGCCCCTGTGTATACAGGGAGAGCAGTGCCACACAACACAAGGCTGATCACAGTTTGGTCCAGTCCCTACACAGCATCTATGACACCATCTGCCAAAAACTTAATAGGTATAGTAAGGGTCATGGCCATGTAATTTATGATGCTGTAGCTTCTCAAAGAGAGTATGTCGAACACATAGCATGCTCCTCCTGCACTCATGTTTTCGTGGAGAGGAAATAGTATGGAATATTGTTTATAAAAAACTACCGCAATATCTGGACTTAACAGCTACCCCGCTGAAGATGAACTAACCTTTACACGCTAACCGTTAGCTCATTCCTTATTTTCTCTTAACATGTTCGCAGCTTACCTTAGGGAGGGTTATCACTTGGGATACTACGGTAGGTAGAAATTCTCCACTAATATGCAATATATACATTGTAAGACTAACCAGGCACTTTCAAACCTCATAACAATTTAGAAGGCATTACATTCTTATTTGTTGCATTACACCAAAACTCAATCCTGGGGGAATATGGAACTTCGAGAACATGGTAGTGCTTTTTGACAAGGACAAGAGGAAGGAACAGAAAATGCAGTGCGCAAACTTCAACTGCTGAATTTTCAGAGATCAACATCTATATAAGCTCTGCGCCAAAGCGCCACTCAACCAATGCCGTAAGCCGAACCTGCTCGCAGGAACTGTGTTTTTTTTTTCCGCCAAAATAATTGAAGCCCTGCTGACACAACTGTCGCCGTGACTTTTGATTTAATTCGCCTCTATAATCTCTCTTACGATTTTATCTTTATGTGTGCTGATGATCATACCTTTTTTAATCACAGGTTTACATTCACAATCACAACAATGCATCGACAGATGGCCATCCCAATAGCAACTCACTTTCTAGTTGTGCTCCCGTAATTTATTGTTAATACATCTTCCCGTCTGGCCTACGTAGGCCAGACGTGATAGTTGTTGAAAAAACGGTTAAAGTCACGGTGATAGTTGTGTCAGCTTGGCTGCGAATGGTTTGGCGGAAAGAAATACAATTCCTGAGAGCAGCTTTGGCGTACGGTATTGGTCGAGTGGCGCTTTGGGCGCTACCATGTTCTTGAAGATTCATCCCGAACTCGCCCAACAGTCAACATTGAGAACATGGAAGTTAATTTTGAACTGTATTTAATGACTTGAAGGCACTGCACAGATGTCACATAAAAATCTGGTCAAGCTCAAGGTACTATTCTGATGTGAGCAACCGAAACACTTTGGGGATGCTCAAACGTAACATGATTGAGACACTTGCATTAACTGTGTTCACCGCAGTTGCGACAAAGTTGCAGTAAACTGCATCCACAGGCTGCCATGGCTGACAAAGGCCTTCGTGGTCATGTCGTTGCCACCGAAAGCACCTGCAGTTGTAGGCTTGCAGGTCACTATGCAAAAACATTCTGTAATAGCTGTAGTATAAAAAGTCCTCTGCCACACTGGAAGAGACTGCGAGAGAGCTAGGCAGACTTAAATAGAGCTCCTGTATAGGCTCCCTACGAGAGCAAGAGTTGTGCGTCCACCCCCAAATTAAAACTTGCGTTTGGGCGAGTTGGTTCATATTGATTTAAAAGGTTAAAAAGTGCAAACAAAACAAGGACAATAAAGACACAAAGACGACAGGACGGGTGATTTTAGGGCCCGTCCTGTCGTCTTTGTGTCTTTATTGTCCTTGTTTTGTTTGCGCTTTTTAACCTTTTAAATCACTCCCGGAGCACCGGTTTTCCTGCACAGCATGTGGAGTCTGCTCCTTAGTGACTGAATTCGGCAAATAGCGGTGGCGTGCGTTCGAGGCACGTGGCGTGCTCAAAAGCAGGGGAACGTACGCCGGGGCGCGCGCAACGTCTTCTTTCCTGCACGACACTTGATCCGGCTGCTCACGTGATCAGATCTCGGCGAATAGCGGTGCGGTGGCACGTGGAAAACAGACGCGCAACTCTGCCTTCCGTAAGGAGCCTATACAGGAACTCTAGACTTTCGACATTCGTTTTATACCGTAAAATACCGGGCAAGCGCTCACTCAAGATTTTGAGATAATCATGAAAAAATGGGGGATGGGCGCTTGTCCGGTCATCAATTCTACATATCGATGTACTGTGCATATTTTCGCAGATTTTACAAATTTGGGAATGGGCGCTTCATGTGGTATGGGCGGATGCACGGTATTCTACGGTAGCTTTGTCCATTTCATTTTTTCGCTTTTCTAACATCTAAAACTCCTCATTCCATCTAGAACTTATAGAAGCCAGGAGCGGACAGACCCAAATCTCCCACATTCTGTTACCATTTATCACAAAAAAGTCTCAGCACAGAAATTGATGAATTTTAAAAGAGCAGTTATGAAGGAACCATAATAGGGTACTATCGGACAAGATAAGTACACCACTGGGAAGCAACACAACCCTTTGTTGCAGATTTTTATAACCACAAATAAAAAAGGAAGAAGGGAGGGGTTTGCAACCATGCCTAAGCAGTGCAATAATTGGTTCTCTGCTTTGCTTGGGAAAAAGTTAGACCCAAACGTTTCTGCAAGGGCACCAAAATCATTTAAAATAAGAGTACGCACCTTCTTTCCGAACCAAGGCCGTTTGTAGATCCCTGTTCAGGACCTGGACGACGTCCAACTCTTTTTGCAGCCTTCGTGCTTTGTCCTTCGAACGCTTGCACTTTGCCCGGAGTCTTGCGATCTCCTCAATATGGTGGATACACTTAACATCCAAAAAAAAGGCAACACTCAATTATTTAGAACATGTCAGTGCACATGCACACATTTACTATAGCTAATAGTAGAGCTATAAGCATTTCTAAAAAAAAAATATAATTAGGAAGTTTTGACTCCTATAGCCTTTTAAATCTCAAAAGGTTTTCAATCTCTCTTACCACTATTAGCTAAGCCAGTGGCAACAAGTTTACTGGGGCAGACCACACCAGAGACTGCAGACCAGGTAATGTTGCAGCAAGTTATGACAAAGTCAGCCATTAAGAAATATGACGAGGCGATCGGGATTTCCCATTCCCATATGTACTTCTTCAAAGTGTTTGTGCTCACTTTTAATTGAAGAAATTGAGGCGTTTGAGAGGTGGACACAGTAAAGAGAAGTTCTGCGATAAATGTAAAAATAACTGGAATCTGAAAAGTTTCTGCAGCACAGAGCGCACTGTTTTGCCGCCGCCGGCCTGTTCAGCACCGCATGCTCTCCGCTCTTTCCTTAGGGCTGCCTTCCTACATTGCATGCTGAGCAAAGCAAATAGGAGCATTTGGAGCGCTGCCAACAATGTCCCTATGAAGTCGTGCATGGGCAATCGAATTCAAAAAAGTTTCTTGAGCTTCTAAGCGCAGCACAGAGCAACACCTCTATTCCATGCCAGTTGCTTCTCTCCCACATCGCACATCTTGAAAAGCTGTTGTGGCATGCCAATAAGTGTCGAAAGCATTCGCCATAACGTCCCAGCAAGGTGCAAACGGCAGCATTGTTTGCTTTGCTTGTGGTGTCGCCGATCTGCTGTCTCCAAAGCGGGCACAGGAAAGGCAACATTTCGCGCAGGAAAGCCTCCCTGCACATGCCCAACAACGTGCAGTGAACTCATGTCACCAATTTGGTGTAAAAACAAGCGACCGAGTTACTCGTTACTCGTGCATTATTTTTATACAGTTCAGATATAGTTAAATTCAGATATAGTGTAGTATTTTCCAACACCCCCGGCTTTGTTAAAACCGGTGTCGATACCACAGCTAAGGACTGTGGCAATACAACAGAAAAATGAATCTATAACATCACTGTTAATAGTTACATGATCGTTTCGGTATATTGCCTGCTTGGCAGTCATATACCCTTCTGCTTTTACTTTTTTTAGAGATCAGGCACTCTTCTATAATAGTATGCCCGGAATCATCAAATAAAAAGTACTTTGGTGAATTAGCCAGCACACTTAAAAATACACTTTAAATGGGTTGTTATTGCATGTCATACCCCCGCTGGGGGCACCTGTGAAAGCAGGTGTTTGGAGAGTGGCGTCTCCACGGACCCCGAGCCATGCGGGTTCGCCCGCCCACGTCTGGCTGTGCGTGGCTTTCCCGTGTCCGGGGAAAAGGGCATCCTGGTGGTTGAGCCGAGCCCGGGGTAGGTTTGGACCCTTCGGGGCCCCCCGGGCGAGGCAATACACCACTTCGGCCCCCGCTTCCCGTAGACGGGAAGTCCTGGCTTGGCCCGACCAGGATGATTCAGCCTAGTCGCCACTTCTACTATCCCCTCCTTTATTTCACCCTTGTCTTCTTCTTTTCACTCTTCTCATTTCCCTTCTTTCCTTTTTCAACTCCTTTGGCGGCAAGGGCTAACCTTGGGTGGTGACAGATACTCTCGTCCAGATCCACACTTTGTTATAGTTTCTGGGTAGCGCTAATAGAGTAATGCTTCCAGCAAAGCCATATTTGTTATGGGGTGTTACCTATTCCCTCGTTGGGCTTCGTGGTGGGCGGCGCGCCACAGATTCCGAACACTCCTTGCCCTCTTATGGCGCCCCTCTCTTCCAAACCCCGTTCGGGGCAAGCCGTTAAAAGGCGCTGCCCTGAACACAAGACTATTGAAAAAGAACCAGAGGTAGAAAACTTCTCGAAGTTTTTCGTTGTGCATTCTCTCGATGAACAGAAACCTGTGTCAAAGCTTTCACCATTTGTCGTAACCAAAGTACTTGAACACCTTGTAGGGTTTTCCTACAAGGCTAAAAAACTCCACTCAGGAGACCTCCTAGTTGAGATAAATAATAAAAAGCAAAGTGAAGCGCTTCTCAAGCTGAACACCATACTTGATGTGAAAGTGTCGGTGAGCCCTCACCGCACACTGAACACCATCCGTGGAGTCCTCTCTGAAGACGACTTCCTTCACGCTAGTGAGGAAGAACTCCTCGAGGGACTCCAAGGTGCCGGCGTTGTCGCCGTAAAACGGATTATGTTCAAAAAAGATGGTGAAGAAATCCCTTCAAAACACGTCATCCTTACATTGGAACGACACACACTGCCACAAACAATCGAGGCTGGATACCTGAATTGCCACATCCGCCCTTTTGTCCCCAACCCCCAGCGGTGTTTCCGTTGCCAGCGTTTTGGTCACGGAACACGCAGCTGTCGAGGGAAGGCGACTTGTGCAAAGTGTGGCAGTCAGGATCACATCTCTGACAATTGCGAGAATATGGCCCACTGCGTTAATTGCGAGGGACCACACCCTACCTACTATCGTGGCTGTCCCATATGGAAGCAAGAGAAGGAAATCATTGCCATTAAAGCCAAAGAAAATATCAGCTATAGCGAAGAAAAGGTATTCCTTCATGTCGAAGGGATCGTACGCCGACGTGGCACGGAGGGGTCTTGTGCCGCGCTCGGAGTCTAGGGCTACCCAGGTCTCACCTGAGGTTCTGGAGGCAGCCCTCAGGGCCCCAACCCCCCAGCCGGGGCAGCAGTGCCCACCTCTTCATGGAGGGAGTGCACATGCTGGTTCGCTGGTTCTAGACAGGCCGGCAAATGCCGCACCTGTCCGCACTTTGCGGTCTTCTCCCGGGGAGAGGGGGCGAAACTCCCGCCCGACCTCCTCAGAGAGGACCTCCTCTTCGAAAGAGCGGCACAACCCTCGTGCCGCTCCCCCAGTACCCAAGGGGCCGGAGGAGGCAGAGTTGAAAGACACTCTGCCCAGCACCTCCGGTGCCTCTTCGGCTGGTCGTGGCCGGTGCAAGCCACCCCGCACAACAAGCCAGCCAAAACCTTCAGGTAAAGGCTCGCCTCCAGAAATAGAGGCGATGGATGATACCGCTGAGTCACCCACTCCTGCATCCGACGAGGGTGACATGGAGTGGCAGACTTTCAAGTCTAAAGGGAAAAAATCAGTGGTCCCTCTCAAATAACCATTAATTTCATACTCTGAATTTTTTCATTGCCTCTCTCTTTTTAATTTTACACTTAACCTTTTTACATAAATGAAGAATTTGCATTTTATGCAGTGGAACTGTCGTGGTCTTTTACCCAATATTGATGACGTTAACTATTTTATGGATGATCTCCGGCCTATCGCCCTTGCGTTACAAGAAACTCGTCTCCAAGCTCGTCATACACAGATTTTAAGGCGTCATCAAGTTTTTCGTGAAGATCGTGTTAATTCCACTTCTGGGTGCGTGGCAGTGATTGTACAGAGTGGGGTCGCCTGTTCAGAGGTACCACTCTGCACCCCACTGGAAGCCGTAGTGGTGCGTCTTCTTTTAGACCGTCTTATAACGGTTGTCTCTATTTATTTGCCTCCGAATGTTCCCCTGCATCTCTCTGAGCTCCAGGGACTCGTGGGACAACTTCCTCAACCCTTTTTAATTTAGGTGATTTTAATGCCCATCATCCTATGTGGGGCAGTGCCCGTCTCGACTCTCGAGGCAGAGTAATTGAGCGGTTTTTACTATCATCTCAAATATGTCTTTTTAATAGGAGGGAGCCTACATTCTTTAGTTCAGCTCACAATTCATTTACATCTATTGATTTATCTATTGCATCACCTTCATTACTGCCTTGCTTTTCTTGGCAGGTTCTTAATAACCCTTTTGGGAGTGACCACTTCCCTATTACTTTAGAGAGCGACATTTGTCTTCCCACTCTGTTAAAACGAATGCCTCGGTGGAAGTTAGACAAAGCCGATTGGTCTCTTTTTAAGTTAAGCTCCACGCTGGATGCATCCTTGTTTTCCTCCATGACTGCGGATGAAGCCACGTTGTATGTGACAGAGCAGATAATTAACGCCGCTCAGAATCCCCCAAACTACCGGTAATCTGCCTCGTAAGTGCAAACCTTGGTGGAATAAGGAGTGTGCCATGACGCGCATGGAGCAAAATAAGGCATGGGGCAAGTTCAGGCGGTATCCCACCTCAAGAAACCTGGTTGAGTTTAGAAAACGAAAAGCTAAAGCGCGGTGGACCCGTAAGCGATCGAAACGGAAAACCTGGATGAAATATGTGTCATCTCTGAGCAGTTTTGTAACTGCTAAGGAGGTCGGATAGATTCAAGAGAATCCAAGGGGACTACAGAGGGTTTACGATTCCTGTTTTCAACCCTCCATCTGCTTCACTGAAAGATACGGCTAATGTCCTTGGAGAGTACTTTTATTCTGTGTCCAGCTCCTCTAATTATTCTGATTCCTTCAAGTTGTTTAAACGACGAGCAGAGCAGCATAATATAGTTACGCCGGGATCATACGCTGCATCTTATAATTAGCCCTTCACACAGTACGAGCTAAAGAGTGCCCTTGACATAAAAAAACTCTCTGCTCCTGGACCCGATGGACTACATTACGAAATGCTGCGTAATCTCTCTCCAGAATCTCTCGAATCCCTTCTTAATTTCTTCAATTCATTGGGGAAAAGGGCTAGCTTTCCAGCAGCTTGGAAACGGGCACACATTATCCCTCTCCTGAAGCCGGGTAAGGATCCATCTCTGCCCTCTAGTTACTGTCCGATCGCTTTAACCAGCTGCCTTGGGAAAACATATGAAAGATTGATAAACAGGCGGCTGGTGTATGTTCTAGAAAAGGAAAGTATTTTGGATAACAATCAGTGCGGGTTCCGCCGAGGACGATCCACCTTGGATCATTTGGTGCGCCTAGAAACGGCCATACGTGAAGCATTCGTGAAGAGGCAGAACTGTGTGTCAGTCTTTTTTGACTTAGAAAAGGCCTATGATACAGCATGGTGGTATGGCATCCTCCAAGACCTTTATGGCTACGGAATTCGTGGGCGTATGCTGCAGTGCATAAAAGATTTTTTGACTGACAGGACGTTTCAGGTCAGATTAGGAACTGTTTTGTCAGATCCTTTCGTTCAACAAAATGGGGTTCCCCAGGGAGGTATCCTGAGTGTTACACTTTTTGTAATCGAAATGAATTCTCTCGCACAGGTTTTGCCACCGTCCATTACATACTCACTTTATGTTGACGATATCCAAATCTCAGCATCGTCGTGCAATCTCTCGAGCTGCGAGCGCCAGCTACAGCTTGCCATAAATAAGCTTGCTAAGTGGGCGGACGAAAATGGTTTTAAGTTTTCTCCCGGAAAAAGTGTTTGTGTCCCATTTTCTTTACGCCGTGGTCTATCACTGGATCCATCCCTAAAACTGCAAAGAACCTGCATCCCTGTCAGGAAAGACCACAAGTTCTTAGGTGTTGTTACCTTTGACAAAAAGCTCAATTTTATTGCTCACCTCAAGTCACTCAAAGAAAAATGTCTCAAAACTGTGAATATTCTGAAAGTCTTATCCCATAAAACTTGGGGATCTGACAGAAAATGCCTTCTACAGCTGTACAACGCTCTTGTTCGATCCCGTCTCGACTATGGGGCTCCAGTTTATGGTTCCGCACGACCGTCCGCGCTCAAGATGTTGGATCCAGTCCATCACCTTGGACTGCGACTCGCAACAGGTGCTTTTCGGACGTCGCCCGTCCTCAGCCTGTATGCTGAATCAAATGAGATGTCACTCGAGAAAAGACGCCATCATCTAAGCTTAACTTATTACTACAAGGTGCTTGCTAACCGTAATCATCCAACCTGCCACTCCCTACAGAAGTGTAGATTTTGCCGCCTTTTTGAGAATAGGCCAAGCATTGTGAGGCCCTTGAGTTTCCGAGTAGAGCAGTTATGTTCTTCACTTGATCTGTGTTTGAACGAAGTTAATCTTTTGCAGAGTGTAGATTGCGTTGCCCCCTGGGACATAGTGCCATTTGCTTGTGACTGGGCTCTCACAAGGTTTAATAAACATAGCGTCTCTGCCCTTATCATCCAACAGGAATTTTCTGAGCTTGAGAAGAAGTATGAAGGCTACACACATTTTTACACTGATGGTGCTAAGACGTCGTCATTTGTTGGCAGCGCCGTACATTCTGATTGTTTTATTAAAGTGAAACGTCTAAATACTTTCTCCAGCATTTTTACAGCTGAAGTTTATGCAATATCTATGGCTATAGATTATATTCTCCGAGCTAAAATAAAGCAGACTGTCCTATTCGTAGACTCCCAGAGTGCTGTTACTGCAGTATGCTCCTTTAGAGTTACTAAGAATGCGCTGGTGCAGCAACTTCAAAATAAGCTTAATAAAGCGGTACATGGAGGCCTTGATATAAAATTTTGTTGGGTGCTGAGTCATATGGGAATAAAAGGTAATGAAGAAGCAGACAGACTCGCTACATCCTCAGGTAATCTTCCCCTGTCTCACGCCTGTTTGCCACACCAAGACATTAAACCTATAACAAAGTCATCCCTTCTTCGTTATTGGCAGTCTGAATGGAACATGGAGTGCAATAATAAACTTCATATTATAAAGCCGGTTCTTGGGCTCTGGGAGAGCTCTTCTCAGAGGAACCGATTCCATGAAGTACTATTGTGCCGTCTTCGAATCGGTCATTCTTACGTAACGCACAAATATCTTCTTAGTGGAGAGGACCCACCGGTGTGTGAACATTGTGGGTATACGCTTACCATCATGCATATCCTGTGGCTGTGTTCAGCTTTGGACAAGGAACGTCGTGTTCACTTTCCAGAATTGTTTCACTTCGAAATCCCATTCCATCCTGCTCTTTTGCTGGGAGAATACCCTCTCATCCCATTCGACTGTGTGTTGTCTTTTATCACAAGCGCGGGTTTTATTAAAAAGATCTAACCCTACATCGGTAATTATTATTCTGTAGCTCGTTAACAGCAACAGCCGATTTCTTAAATTTTGTTTGGCGCAGTATGGCCTCCGTAGCTTTTGCGCCATAAAACCCCCAAACATCATCATCATTGCATGTCATACCTCGCTGGCTGTGGTATCAACTGGCACAGGTAGCTCCGCACCTGCAAACACAGGATTTCTTCTGATCTCCTTGGTGTGGGCTTTTAGGATCTCGTCCCAGTTGGTGACTTGGCCTTGGGCTGCATTGGCCTTTTGTGCCTGTGATAAAGGAGGTGACATATATTATAATTTTTTTTTTTAGATGAGCACATTGCTAATGATGGATGTGTCTTCATTTTATTACTATTAGGTAAACTTGAATCAATTTGTGCCGTTTTGACCTCACCAATCAGTTTGATGTTCAAATATTTTTCCTGATGTCATTTATACTAAAAGACTTATACCTCTGTCAGACGGGAAAATAAATGCCATTTTAATAGAATGTCATTCACCGCTCGGCGAATCAGCTTGGGATACTGGTTCTGCACGTGGCGGGTGCACGCGCAGCGTGGTGTATTAAACACGCCGATTGGCCAAGCTGTAATGTCATTTTGCTTAAATGTCATTTAACGTGCCCATCTGACAGGGGAATTAGTTAGAACAATTTAGGCCTACTTACTTTAATCCATTGCATACTAATTTGTTTAATCAAGGAATATACCACAAAACTTTATTTTAAACAATAAATTTTTATTAAAAAAAAACATTTCCTCAACCTCCAGGTGTAGTTTCTTTCTGTTAAAGGGGTATGGAAATAAAATTGAAATATTCAAATTTCGTTCGGAAATGAGTCAATCATGACGGATAATAACCGTAAATGATAATCGCACGTTTGTAGTATTTTGAACGACTGGCTATATTTTTTGTTCCAAACGGTGCACTCGAGCAAGCGCTCGAAGACAAGCGAACGGAGAGCGCGATGCGTCATGGGATATCCGGTGCAAACAAAAACAAAGAAAAGATTCCCCGCATTCGTGACGTAGCAAGGCTGGCGTGGTTATGAGCTTCGCCCTTAGTGGCGTTGTCAGCTTTGTGGTGGTGTCAATAGCGTCAACGCATTACAACCGAGCCGTTCAAAGTACCTGTGGGGTGATGAGCGTGTGGCTGGCCCAAGGAGCACGTAGCTTCCACAGCACTGTCAGCTATGGGTGAATGGGCTGGGAAAAGCAACGTTTGTCCGAGTTTTGAGTGACGGGCTAATCTTCTAGGGCAAGGATGGCTGTATCCGGGTGCACAAACGAGGGTCCCAGAAAGAGGGGAGTCCCTCCTTTCCATCTTCTTGGCCTGTTTGGTTTAATGCGAGATTTGTGAGTTGAGGAGGAAAGCTAAGAAGGAAAATGTTGAAATTCCAAAGAGCGGCGCTGCTCCGAAGGAATCTGCTACGTCACGACTATGTAGCAAGTTCCCCAACGTCGCTAGATCACCTCCCAAACAGGCTCCGCATCAGGGTTGGGCAGAAATACTCAAAAATGTATTTGGAAATACAAATACTGGGATACATGAAAATAGTAGCTAAAATACTGATACTGAAATATATCTGTCAAAATGTATCGCGATACGTATCGGAAATACATTTTAAAAAGAGGCAAAAAGTCTTTGGAAATACAAATACAGGAATACATTTTAGGGAGGGCAGAAATACAAATACAGAAATACTGATACTGCAACACATTTTTTTTTCACTTTTGTTTGAGAGCCCAACTAATTTCATACGCAACAAATTCGTCGGGAGGTGCAATGGAAATCATTCTTGCTTTGTCTTTTATTTGACATTCAAGCGATACAAAATAAAAACATGCGACATTAAGGCGATACAAAGGGAAAACATGGAAATCCTAAATGCAGTTACACTTGAGGAGTAGGAGCTTCTCAAATAGCCCATCTGTTAGGCGTTGCCCATTCGGGCGCAGCGTCATATTGGCAAAAGAGAATAGGCGCTCAACTGCTGCCGAGGAACACAGGTTCGTATTGAACCGAAGAAACACCGCTTTCACGGCGGGGAAGTCGTGAAGCATGCACATCTCATGCCTTTGGTCCTCTAGGTATCTGTAGACTTCGGCCCGGAGATGGTGCTGTGGGGTCCTCGGTGGCGGGGTCTGCACATCGAACTCAAAGAACGAGTCTTCGAGCGCCGGGAAAGACTCTTCCTCAGGCAAGGGCTCCGGTACGAAACCACAGGTTTCAGCCGCACGCACCAGGAGGTCCTCCAAGTTCGAAGCTCTGCCATCTTCCTTCGATGTCCACCTCAACTTGAAGAACGGGTGCGAGCAGGTAGCGATGAGGGCCTCTTCGTTCTTCATTTTTAAGAAGGTTCCGAACCGCTTATGTAGGCCGTCACGAACGCTGTCCAAGATTACTACGCTGGTCCGGGTTTTAGGCTGGATCGCGTTGAGCTTCTTTTGGACAGTGGTCAGTGTCGGGAGGAGCTCGCCATAGTAGCCGTTGGCGCTTTTTTGTAGAATATTGATTGCTAGAAAGATAACATGGCATGGCAGATTATTTTTATAATTCAACTCAAAACACGTATGTCTAATGGTTTCATCAAAGCCTAGGTCGTCTACAATAGTTATCCCGTTCTGAGGCCAGATTCCCGAAACTTTCTTACGACAAAAAAGTTCGTAAATTTATCTTACGGCAACGTTACGAACTTTTGAGAATTCCCGAAGCAAAATGTTCGTAAGTTTTGCGTAAGTTGCAACGAAATGCGTAACTTGCACAAAACTTACGAACATTTTTCTTCGGGAATAGTCAAAAGTTCGTAACGTTGCCGTAAGATAAATGTACGAACTTTTTTGTCGTAAGAAAGTTTCGGGAATCTGGCCTCTGACTCCCATTAAAATGCATCTAACACGAATGCAAGGGAAAGAGGAGAACCTTTCTTACCTGTGGCAATTGGATATAGGATGTCGCGATACTCTTCCAAGAATTCCAGCTCAACATCTCTGAAGGTCGTCAAGTCGAGCTTCTCGGAGAGTGTCCTCAGCTGGGCTTTGTTGTCTAGAAATGCGACCAGGGCGTGGTAAAGGGAGCTCCACCTGGTCACGCATGGTGTAGGTAGCTGCCTTCCAAGAACCGAAGCCACTGTTTCCGCGGATCTTGGGCGATGGGAGGAGCTCCAGTACTCTGAGCACTTCGACATCGCGCTGTCATGGAGACGGTTGCAAGCTGGAGATTTGTTTAGTGTTTTTTAACATCACATGTCACGATGAGGCTGAGAGTGTGGCAAGCACACCTCAGATGATGCGGGAGCGAGGGCGTGGTGACGTCATGAGAGAAAGAGAAGTCATCCATTGCATCTGCGTAATAGGACAGGAAGGCGTAAGCGACATTTGATGTAACTCAACGACTAGTTTATACGTGTGGTGCCTGAGGGAGTTCAATGACAACTGTATTATTTAAATATTAAACAATAAAAAGTTAAATTGAAATATGTGAAATTGATGCCAGATGCTAATGCGGACTCACCTTCACTCTGGCTATCAATGCCGAACTCTTTAAATGCCTTCACAAAGTTACTTCCATTGTCAGTTACGGTGCCGACAACCTTCTGTGTGTCCAAGTCAAACTCCGTGTAAACATCTGCAAGCATGTCGGCGACGCGGTCATGTGAATGGGTTCCTTCGAACCGCTTGCAGGCTAATGCAGCTGACACTCGGTTAAGCGTGTCAGGTGCGATCTGAAAATACGCAAATAAATTTACTTTTAAACTCACAAATACAAGTAGACTTGTGAAATGAACGGTTACGGAGGAATGTCGCAAAGTAAACCTTTCAGACAAGGAGGGCTTTGAAAATTTATCTGAAAGGCATTCGGACAAAAGTAAATTGTATAGTTAAAGTTTTTTGAATTACAAGTTTATAGTCAAATCTCAAAAGCCGACTGAGCAGCTGCGTAAAGGTTTCTCATGAGACCAGCGATCATGCGGTGCATTTAGAATGATATAAAAGAAATGACGAACACGAGATCACGCACGCTATGAACACGTTGACATATATTGTATAATAGAATGGTAAAGGCATCTCACCCAGTGAGCTGTAGTGCCCATAAAACTCCTTGTTCTGGTTGACCAGACGTCTGCGGTGGTGCACACATAGGCTACAGACTGTAGGGCGGGCCGAATGCTGGTAAGCTTCCTCTCGAAATCCTCATCAATTTTCCGAGCAAGAGTCCTTCGTGACATCACCGTGGCTGTTGGGCACACTCCTAAGACGGCAGAACATAAGGCATCTATACACTAACTACAAAGGAAATATTCGCAACGTCGCAGTCACAGAAAGTCAAGAAAATATTACCTTTCACAAAGTCCTGGAACGGTTCGTCGTCAATAAAATGCAGAGGTAGCATGGCCTTAACTACCAGGTTTTGAAGAAGCTGATCAAACTTCCTCTGGTCTACTTGTCCGGGAATGCTCATGAAATTGTCTATCTTTCTTTGACTGACATGTGCTTGAGACCGCTCCCCTCCGTCCTTTGGTTTGCGTCCGCTGGTGGTTTTCTCAGGCCTCTGTAGATACTTCTCATACTCCACTGCACTCGCTGGATGTAGCCGCTGGTGTGTATAAAAATTGGCTTGGTCACTATAGCTCTAGGGCAAAAACAAATGTACGACATATTTTATGAACTACAAAATAAATGCTTACCCTGAGATGAAGCTTGAAGTTCGAGGTGGAAGTTTTTGAGCCCGAAATTACTTTCAGGCAGGTTTGGCACTTTGCCTTGAAGGTAGTGGTTTCGGAAAAAGTGGAGTCTTCAATGGGCACAAAAAACTTTCCATCAAGGATTGACCGCGGTCCCTTCCCTGACATCCTGTCTGTCTGACGACTGATGCGAAGATACTTCGACCTCTAAATAAATTTCATGTCACTCTAAATCCCATCAAAACGTCACCGCGGTCCTTTCCAATGAGGGCGCCCCTTTCAACAATGATCACAAATTGGGGAGGAGGACAGACCGTGACGCCCCAAGCGGTTAACTTCAGAACTACACGGATGGGGACAACAAATACAATGGTTCAGCGCTCGGCCGACATAACCGAACGCGGTGTCAGTGTTCGGCTGGAGTTCGTGTTCTCCGGTGAGGGGGAGGAGAGGCTATTTTGTTTCTACTCCGGCCTGCCTGAACAATGCAGCATGAACGGTCCCAGCTCCGCACAAAAGCCGAAGTGGGTCAAGCTCGCATTCTCTGAGGATAGGTGCGGCACTTAACGTCGCTTCGTCGATTGTTAGTATTTTTTTACATTAACCTGTGCACCGCGCTCTATTGTAGAAGATGAGATGGACATGCCCATAAGGCCTGAGAGCATGTGCGCAGGCCTTGTGTTGAGTGAACACCGAGGGTGGGGACAACAAGGGGGTCAGAGCTAGTTCGATCTCCTGCAACCACCCGTCCTGAATGCCTTCTTCTGAAAAGGCATTCGATGAAACGACTTCGATGAAACGGCGTTCGATGAAACGGTGTTCGACGAAATGTCCGGACCCACTTTCAACAGCCTCGATATCGTTACTTAAGGGAGCCTTCAAAACGCCGAAACAAGGAATCAACAGCTAAAAGCACTCTCACCTGCACTCTCACCGTCTTTTCACTAAAAGAACCCGCTCTTCAAACTTCTCTGGGAGGACCCCAAACTTTCTAGACTTGGCAGTTTGTAACAACACTACCCCGCCTCGGTCCAGCTCTTCCTTTCGCGAAACACATGTACACACGTTACCCTGCGCTGAGTTGTACGTAATCCGTTTAATTTTTCACGACTCCCCCTCCCTCCTCCTCCTCCCCCCCCCCCCCCCGGTTCTATAAAAAGGGTTGTTTTTATTTTGGCTCACTGACCAGCGCAAAAGGAAGCTTGGCACTCTTCAGTTCCCCAAAGCCTTTCTTTACAACACCAAGCGCCTGAATGTTTTTTTAGACCCTAACAACAATGTCAAAAGACCCAAATATGTATTTCTACAAAAAAAAAAGGGAAGAAAGAGGTGGGGGCAAGCTATATCCGCTTTTTTTAGACCATTTGTTTTTTTCTTTGCAATCGAAAACGGGGAGAGGAGGATACAGTGTTTTTGTCCTTCTTCGAGAGGCTCGAGGCGGTAAGTGCACAGACAAGTATTAACAATGTCCTTGTCGGTTATAGTGACTACGACCATTTTCATAACGTCACAACACGAGACAACGCTCCGTCTACCCTAAAACACACTAAAAGAGATGTGATAATACTTGAAATTGATATTTCCCCAAGCATCCTTGTTTGTTGCTGCACACTTCTCTTAGAAAACACAATGCATTCTTTTTCAGCTTCTTTTCCCTTAATTGGCCCTGTTTCAAAAGCTACTTACCTTTTTGTGTTCCAACTTCTAGGGTTGACCCATTTTATTTGTGAATTTTGCAAGTTATCTGCTTCTCAGTCACCCTTTTTGTGAGTTAGCTTTTGCAAGCACTTCGAAAATGGTAATTGTCTTCCTTTTTTCTTTTTTTGTTGATGTTTGTACCCGAGCAGGACGCATCTTATCTCGAGCAGAGATTTTTACAAATAAAACATAATGATGGCTGACGTAGACTTGAGATTCTGGAATTGAGAAGTGGAAACAGGTAGGGGCACCCTAGTGCAACTCATCGGTGGGGCCATAGTGTGGCTTAGTTCTCTGCGCTTGACTGCCCGTGGTATCAGAGGACGTCTATCGGGAGTACACCGGAGTAAACTAAAATCGGTCCGTGCTCCGTGCGTTTCTGAAAGACATTAAGGAAAGTGCACACATGGCAAACGTGCGTTTACATTTCCTTGTTTTAACCGACGTTCTTATTATTTGTTGTTATGAACGTCCTAGTGTTTTTTTTTTCTATTACTTATATTTATATACTGGAAACGTTTTCTTCTTCACGAACTCCTCAAACGAGGCTCGACCTGTTTAGAACCAAAGGAAGAAGAATATCGAGCCAACCCTTATTTATTATTTAATTATCACCGTACTGGTACCATCTATGTTTTGCTTTTGTCTGGCAATATATGCCAGTACAGTAAGATTAACACAAATCAATTCTTATTTCAGTTTTGGCTAGTTGTATGACGACTTCAACAGCTTCGCGATTTTGACAATCGAGAGTTTTTTCAGATCATTCCGATACCTCCGATAACGGCATGACGCATGCGCAAAAGCGGTGGCGGAGTATCGGATGTCGTTGTCGGAGTCATCGGGACGATTTACTAAAACTCTCTATTATCAGGCAATGGCTGCAACGATGAAGCTTTGCTCCATCTTCGAGGTAAGTAGTACTTCCATTGCTTCGCTGAAGCTCAGTGCAGAGCATAAAGCACTCAAATGCTCAAGGTCAATAAATGGAACAGGTGGCAACAATAAGAACGTGAATAACCCTCTTCCCTTTGTTTCTTAGTTGACGACAATAATTTTGAAAGTAACGCCACGAAAGTGACGAATTACGTTTTGGCGTAACGGTCACTTAATTTTATTGGAGGGTAATTGTAATTAATTACAATTTAGCCTTGAGTAATTGTAAATGTAATTCCTTAATATGTTCCAGTGACATGTACAAGTCTGATCCTGCGTAAATCCCCAAAGCAGCGTTGTTCAAGTCTAAAGGAATTACCACTAATCTCGTCACGCACTGCACTGACTGATTAAAAAACGCTGAGCGCTGTTTACTAGACGAAATTTTGTACGCAACTGCATGATTATTGGCTACAATACCCAACCTAGATGAATATTGGCTGGCTACCATATCCAACCTAGATGAATATTGGCTACAATATCCAACCGTGGAGCCCTCAAAAGTAAAAGAAATTGAAAGAAAGGCGTTCAGACTATATTTGTTCTTCAGGGGGGGGGGGAGGGGGGGGGAGTATTCTTAAAAAAATGTAACGAAATACATTCATCCTGATTGTATCGCGATACAGAAGAAGCCTTCTAAATGTATTTCGATACAGGAATACAAATACTGCTGAAAAAAATGAATCGCGATACAGAAATACAGATACGAAATGTATTTCTGAAATACTATCGCAATACATTTGTATCGCGATACTGCCCAACCCTGCTCCGCATGCATCCAACAGGTGCAGATTGAAAGATTGTTTATTTAGCTTTAAAAATAGTTTTTTTATGGCTTTCAACGGAAGACTGGTGTTTTTGAGGTTAGGGTGCAACATGCAACACACTCAAGCTAGAAAATGAGCGCTGGAATTTCGTTTCCCTAGCCCTCTTAAGGGTGACGGCAAAGAAAAAAAAGTGTACTTTTAAACAGGCTATTTGGGACAAGCATGTTACGAAACAATACTTCCGCCAAGAACAAAACTTTTTACAGCACTATTTATTGTGCAAGACTGATTTTAGTTTGCGGCTATTTCGTCCGTTTTAAGTCGCGCGCCATAAAATTGGTATTATACGTCACGGAGTGACGTACAAAAGCCACTCTGCGCGCTTCGAAAGAGCGTGAGTTTCAAATGTGGAGAGGTTGTGACTCCGACTAAATTACGTCCTGTGGCGTAAATATTGCTAAAATTTTTTTTTTGTTTTCGCGGAAGATTTGTTTTGGGGCATGCTTGTCCCAATTAGGCTGTTTAAAAAAAAACACTTTTTTTCTTTGCAGTTACCCTTTAAGCAGGTTTTTGTGCCCTCTAACAGCTTTCTCCTGTAGTTGTTTACTGTGTAATATCATTAAAGACAACCAGAAATGTCAAGGGTAACCTTTTACTTTCCGCAGTCCATTGCCGTTTTGCTCCAATTTTTGTTGTCTATGCATACTCTCCACGCCCACTTCAAATTTCTATGATCATTGCTTTGTAATGTGCCACGGGAAGCATCCAGACGCTGTGCTTGCAAGCACAGGTTTGAACATTCCTGAGAATTGCTCGGACACGATACAAGTGGTGGTGAACAATTACACTTCGTTGGGAATATCCGGTCAGTCACCTTGCTGTAGAGAAGTCGAATGGAAGTGTGAAGTTATCTTGACTGCTTAGCTCACCTAAGCAAACCGTTTCAGTCAAGGCACCTCGATCCTGCAGTGCATATGTTACATCTACCAAATAGTTTCAAAGTAGAGTAATTCTGAAAAAGATCAATAAACATACTATCACATTTTTTTGAGTACCCACCTTTCCAAGTGCCTTGCTGTTTTCTTTTTCTTCGGCAGCAAAAGCCTCAGCGCTCCTGGTGTTCCTCGTGCTCTGGGCTTCCCTGAGTGTGTCTATAAAGTGTTTAAAAATAAATGTACACTACTTAACCAGAAATATTATGCAAGACTGTACTGATAAAAATACAGCACAAAGTAGAATCGTAAAGACCTTGGGTGTTGCCGCAAGACTTTGTTTCAACGAAAGTGTGTCTGCTCAGAATTAGGTTATTGTTCTTTCTGTGTAACCGTTATGATACAATCATGATCATTTATTTAGCTTTCATATCCCTGCCGTGTCAATGGTGTGCTCTGTAAGCACCATACCAGAAAACTCTTTTATTTGCAAAATTTTGAATCTTTCATCGAAATAATGAAGATTTGGGATGATTATGCTGCACAGCATGAATTTGTGGAGGCTGTACAGACACATGATGATGAGGCTGTCAATTAACTCAATGGTTACTGTAGATAGAAAAAATAACTATGTGAGCCTATATATTTGTGAATTAATCTTTCTGTCACCTTGCAACTAAGTACAGTCCCGGTCAAAATAAATACTAACAACGGAGCTGTGACCGAACAGTACTTACGGCGCCTGATTGTGGTGGGTGCGGGCAGTGTTTAAAGCAAGTGACTGGTTCATTTAATTTTTTGTGTGTTGACAAATTTCATCTCAATTTACGGCCCCCAAAAGCGCTGCTTCATCTCAGTGACTTTTGTGCAGCATCTTATTGTGCAGCCGCAGGAACGACACATTTTATTGAAAGAATTTGCCAGGTCATGCAATTGAATTTCGTTTGGAGGATGGTGTCGTTTTGCAATAGCAAGTGTCTAGAGTTCCGTCCAGACGGAGTGATTGTCGCCACTGAAGTTCCGTTCAGACGGAACTATAAACTTATTAACTGAGTGACGGGGGCGCCGCTGCCATGAAGCGGCATTGAAAGGTGGGACAATTAACAGTTTTGTAATGAGCCGCCGCATACTGTCGCCGCAAAGTAAATGGGTGGGCCAGTTAGGTTAACACGCACTCCGGTGATAGACGCGCGGTTCATTCACACTCATTAAGAAAAAGCTCTTGAAAGATTACTTCGGAGCCTGGGCATTAGCACTTTAGACGAAACTCTATTTGCGACTATCGTTCCGTCTGGACGGAACGCTAGCCACAGCTTTTGTAATAACCCACTAGCTTTGTGGCTTAAGCGTCGTCAGTGCAAACACTCAGCTCGGATAGAAGGCAATCTTCACTGACTGAAACGTCAAAGAGGCAGCACAATCACAAATACAGTGATCAACCATAGTGCCCTTGAGCACCTGTCACTACAAATGACATAGCTGATTTACTCATGTTCTCGTTTTCTGCAATCGCTGGCGTCTATTTGTTTATTAAAAGCGGACCTCCAAAATATGCGCCATAGACTAAAGGGGCAATTACGGTACTACATAGGGCAATGGGCAGAGATAATGCCAAAACGCTTTGTAATCTTGCCGGAGCAGTATCATTAAGTTCCACAAGGAGGATCTGAAGGCTCAGAATGTCACGTGCTCTGCTGTTTATATTTCGTTTTACCATGACTGTATTTCTGAGCCACTCTGGCTACACATGGGTCCAGTGCCAGGGATACCGATCAGCATCCATACATTACTGTAACCGACTAAATTTTCGCGAGGACCTCATTTTCGTGAATTTCGCGAATCGCCTTCAATTCGCAAAAAATATGTCCCGCAAACAATTCGGGCAATATGTGAACGCTACGAAAGATACACTCGATTCGCGAAAATTAGAACCCACGAATAATTTCCAATTTTTAGCTTTGGCCCGATTCGCAAAAAATTGAGCCCGCGAAAATTAAACCGTTTACAGTATATAGAATTTAGGAGGGCGAAGGTATAGCAGTATGAGTAACGCATACGCATGATGTCATGCATTCCAACCGGAAAAGTCTATACATACGACATGGGGAGCTAACGCAATCTAGAGGTGGAAAGAGGCCATCGTGATTGGGTCCTGTCTGCTCGGCCAACTAGGCAGCTTTGACTCAGCCACTCGCTGTGTGTGGACATGTTGCAAAGCCTGTTCCCACATGCATGTACGACGCTATGATGGCAATTTGTGCACCCACAAGGTTTAATAGTATGCAAGCACATATTAGTATGCTCATGGGTTTAGAAGGTGTATCCTCATTGCAGAATCGCTCGCGCAGCCGGATTACATATCAGTGCTTTGATCTTATAAAGCAGCTTTTATTCAAGTGCACAAGCCTTGAGCAGGCGACGGAAGGCAACTAAACAAGTATGCGGAACTTCACGTACAGCAAGTAGGGTGGCTGAGGTCAAGTTCATTTTTGCGAAGCAATACCACTGTGGGTCGCGACAACCTGTGCCCGCAAAACATCTTCAATGCCGAAACTTTTCGAGCTCATAAAATTAAAGCCCTTTTCAGTATTCAGCAGTCTGGGGCAGAAGCCATGCTATCAAGCGCACCAGCGACACGCCGGGGATCTTAATAGAGCAGCCGGCCAAGACCCAAGTGGTCGTGGATTGATCACTATTTGCTTCCGTCTACCGCTATACTTCGTTCAACAACCTTAAAAAGAACAGTAGTGGACACTGCGAGTCAGTTACACTCGTTTGGGGCAAGTCTAACACTGCGAGTTCGACTCAATTGCCCCAAATGTGTCTGAGAAACCAGATTCAACACTATCCTATTTATTGGGCATGTGACATAATTCAGGTCGGCGAATTTCGCTACACATATTGATTGTAATATTGCCTTATTACCATCATGCTTTTAATTTTAAGGAACACGAAACCAACATTACCAAGGAACTTCTGTGCACGCCCATCCTACGATTACATAAGAACTTCCGTGGTGTTGGATACGTGTTTCAACTTTTTCGTATTTAGCATTTCAAGTAGACATACTGACAACACGTTTTCTAAAATCGCTGGCATAATAAAGTATTGTCCTCCCCTTTTCCTTACCCTAGCCCCACCCTTCCCGCCCCCCTTATCGTGGTACACACGTGCATAATCGCGACTGCCTATGATGCACGCTCATCCGCTGTTGTCCCGCGAAATCCAGCGCGCCTTCGAGAAAATGAAAGACGCCACTACGTAAAATACCGAGCAAGCGCCCACTCAAACTTTGGAGAGAATCGCAAAAAAATGGGGGATGGGCGCTTTTCCGGTCATCAATTTTACATATAAATTTACTGTGTGCATTTTTTTCAGATCTTACAGATTTGGGAATGGGCGCTTACTGTGGAATGGGCGGACGCGCGGTATTACGGTGCGTCTATGATATCCATGAGTAAACAATAATCGATCACAGTTAGGACCAACTTACCCGAGTGCGGCAAGCACGAGAATGTGCACGGAAAAAGTCGGCGTGAATTATTTACAACAATGAGGCGCGCCACTACGTTAAGAAGAGCAAATGAAACACAAACCTCGCCGAACAACTGCAACACTACTGCCTTGTAGTAGGTCACACCATTAGGCAGCGCCTGATTCTTCAGATCAATGTCCGCGCACCATGCGATCTTGTACTGGCCGTGTTTTTTTACTTCTTCTGATTGCTTATTCCGAACAAAACCGATAGGTACCACCTCCACAATGTTATCATCGTAGTGGACAAGAATATACTTTGCCATTGCGTCGACCGCGGATCACCAAAGGCTGCTTCGGTATCACAGGTTGAAAGAAAAGCACGCCTGAGGAAAAATGGCGTTTTCTTTCTCCAGCTTGGCTTTGGATTCGAATTGGTACAGAGATGTATTGAATTGGTTTCGTTTTCAGAAGTTTCGTTTCTTTTACCGCAGTCTCACCAGTGGCCCAGCCAGAAACTTGTTTCGGTGGGTGTTTTGCTGACAGAGGGAAAAGGGCAAGTTGAAAAAGGAGGGCTAAGCGTACACGAGGTTAGTATATTTAGCTCACACATTTCTGCACATGCCAGAAATATAATGCATACGCAAAGTGTTTTTCTTTCCTTAGCTTTTGGTTCGGGCATGTGTGATATTTACCCGCTGTCAGCACCAACCAGGTTCCGTTGTAAGTCAGTGCCCTTCTCTGTCTGTCTTCTTCTACTTTGTCAGTGTCCCTGCTGTTATATTGCTTTAATCTACGAACTAGTACAATCATCAACGTTTCTGGAGTATGTTTTAGTCGTTTTAGTCAACCTCGTTGGTTTTAGTGGTTTTAGTACTATTTTATTGCTATACACGCCAATCCGCTCCGGGCCTGATGGTGTGACCGGGCGGCCATCTTGCTTGTAGACCATTCGCGGTTCTGCTAGCGTTACAGAGGCTGGCGGCAGCGTGCTCAAGACACTTTTCTTGCTCGTTCGTCGTCATTCGCCGAAGATTTTTAGGACCCTGTGTAAGGGTTGAGACCAGTGTTGTACGGAACGGCGTTCCAAGAAACGGCGTTCCTGGAACGCGTTCCTTTGAGGAGGAACCAAGGAACGCCGCCGTTCCACTTTGCATCGCTGGAACTGGAACGGGAACGCGTTACATTTTTACTGGAACGGAAAAAGGAACGGCGTTCCTTTTTTTTTAGTGGGGTCATTTTTATTCTATTTTTACGAGGGAAATTTTAAAAGTATAAAAGCTGTATCATTACAAAAATATTGTTTTTAAATCGTTTACGTTTTGGTTACTTATCTTAGGATTTATAGTGAGTGGTTTTCGCTTAGTAACAGTCGGTTGCTGGAAAATAAGTGGACATAATTTTTTTTTTGTTGTTTTCTTTGAGTGCCCGAGACTGTGGTACAAAAAGCAAAACGTTTAGTCCCACGAAAAGACACAAAGAGGGACGTTTCAAACTCAGCTACGTTAATTGCTTCCACGAATCCTCATACACCCAGAAATCTAAGGCCGACTACAGCCATTTCTGAACTTTTATAGAGAGACCTACAGTTACAGCAAAATCACAGGTTACGAGACGTCGAACGCACTTTTGTATCCCGAACATTGGTCACTTAAACGATACAGAAAATTAACCTTTATTCCTTCTCCCTTTTTCCCCCACCTTCAAACTGAACAACGAATCCAACCCTGACTTTCCAAAAGCATACCCCCTCCTTCACTTGTTCGTCTTGCGGAGAGCAACATCAAGAAGCAACTGTTGTTCAGTTCGAACAAGGGACTTTGTTAGATGGAAACGTGTCAGCTTGTTGCAAAACGCTCGTGCAATGTGGGGTAACCGTAGATTTGGCTTGTCTGAATCGTTCACCACAAACGTGGATCTGGTTAAAGGCTGAGATTTTTAAACCTGAATATATATATACAAATAAAACTTTGATTCCGCTTATTTTCTTCTCCTGGTGCCTTTCCGTCGCGACATATAAATTCGTATGTTCCCATTTGATGGGATAGATAAAAAAAGAAAACTTTGCTTGATCTAACCAAATATGGTAATTGGAAAAATACAAATGTAACGTATATGTACGAAACGTTCCATTTTTTAAATTGTAACGGGAACGAGTTCCTTTCTCGCAGATGGAACTTGTAACGGGAACGCGTTCCAAAATTCAGAAGGAACGAGGAACGAGCTTTCGTTCCTTTTCTTGAGGAACGTGTACAACACTGGTTGAGACTTGCCGTTGAAAACACGTAAACATTTTTATGAAAGCGCAGTGCAGCAGGAAAAAGCCACAACAGAAATAACGATTTTGTACTGCTAATTTGATTGCCATAAGCGTTTAGTAAACAAAACAAAGAAGAAAAAAAAACGCGCCGCTGATGCCGCTTCCTTGCCTCCCTCCCCCCCCCTTTTTCTTCCCCACTGGACACTGGATCAAGCTCGTTTCTGGACCGCGAGTGCCGCAGGTTACAAACACAGTAGTCAGAATAAAAGTAAAACGCTGCCCAGAGGTACATATGGCTTTGTGCGCATTGCACTCGCACAAGACATCCACACGGCGCCGAAATGAATCTTGATCGGTATCCAAGTGTGCGAAAGTATAGAGACGCAGCACTTCGGCGTGTAAAGGAAGCTTTGATCAGGTCGCGAGATTGGCGACACTTGCTTTCGACGAGTTGTGCCTTTACATACGGTTTCACGCACATCGCGCTCACAACACACATCCACACGGCGTTGATTTTTGATCGGTATCCAAGCTGGCCAAGGCACAGAGACGCAGCACTTGGGCATGCCAAGAAAGCTTTGATCCCGCCGCGAGACCGGCGAAACTTGCTTTCGACGAGTTGTGCCTTTTTTCTGCGGCACTTCGCTTTCGTAAAATTTCCTGCGTGTTCACACGGCAAGTCTTAACGGGTACACAGGGTCATGAAAAAACTTCTTTGGCGAATGACGACGAACGAGTAGAAATTGCGTTTGTAGCACGCTGCCGCCAGCCTCTGCAACGCTAGCGAAACCCCAAATCGTCTAAGAGCAAGATGGCCGTCCAGTGGCTTCACGGCTCTGGACCGGAGAAGCACGATCCAGCATTTCTCATAGAGATCAGTGGTGTGACCAGTACCCGGGCACTGCCATAGACCCAATGGAGTCGATTTCTGGGAAAACTGGACGCTCAGCAGCGGTTCCGTGGTCGGAGGCGCTTATTACCGCAACGAACCGAAGCCTCATTGCTCTACTAATAGATTGCGAAACTAAAATAAGCAGCGATAATTATGTTCATAAAATGAAGCGCTAACGTTTTATTAATTACTTTTGACGCCGTCGAGCTAGCTGGAGCGGCTTCCTAGCCGTTTGCGAATACGATCTCAAAATCCAACATGGCGCAGCCCTTCCGCCGTGCCCTGCCGCTGCTCCCTACCGCGGTACCGCCGGTACCGCGGTAGGTTTTGTTTGGAAATTACGGTCCGCGCGTACCATACCACGTGTTATGGCAAAGAATTGTAAGTTCTGCTTGCCTACCTTGTGTCCAGCAGTTGACAGTCCGTTACTTGTCGTCAGCGTCTTCCAGGGAATCAAAACAGATGCAGCATTTTTCGCACTTGTTGACGCATTTAGTCAGTCATTTGCATGACAAGGAAAAACAATTTACACTGTCACTTTATACAAGCGTTGCTATGCGGACAAAAATTAATAATGAGCGCAGTATCTACGTTAGCAAGAGGTGCTATAGTGAAGATACAATGTGCGACACTGTTAGCGCGAACATGACATAGCTTTTTCATTTTGAAAGGCGATCGGCGCGCACCAACTATTACTGCCTTAGTTCGCCAAGTGACTGCTTATAGTTTCGTAAACCTCAGACGCAACTATGGCGCGAGAATATCGGTCTTCGCGATTGAAAAACAATATTCATGTCTCGCTAACGGGGTCTATCGTTTCGGTCACGCCGCTATAAATGTCATATTTTCGGGGACTGATATGTGTCCCCATACAATTCGAACTCTTCACGTTCAATAAAGAAACCCAAAGTATGTACTATGGACAGCTAGCTTGGGAGCGAAATGGATAAGTACATGTTTTTTTTATATTTTTATTGTGGCCTCTGTAAAGACAAACGCAAAAAAAAAATGGCGGGAAATATATTAGTGAGGCGAAAAAAGAATGACGAGGGTAGAAAGTTGGGCGAGTTGGGGATTGATTAAAAAGCGCGACAGGACAACGGACACAGAAGGAGACACAGCACTGTGTCTGTGTCTCCTTCTGTGCCCGTTGTCCTGTCGCGCTTTTTAGTAAAGCTCTTCGGTTACGGAATTTTCCCAGAGCTGCACAATTGCCAGATATGACAATGGTGACTCAATGGTTACAAATTTCAGGGGTTTCCAGCCTGAATCACTTGCAGTTCTTTCCCTTTCCCAGTTGCAGATGACAAAAATAAACAACATACCACCTTCATTGTTCATTCTTTGTGACCTTGACAGTGATTCAAGATTATGGATGACCAACATTATGGAGAATTGTTTTGGAAACTGGAGATGTCCATATTAAAGAGAAAATACTGTAACAGCAAACAGAAATGTCTGTTTCCAAGACATGAAAACACAATAATCATAATTTCTGATATGTGTTACATGGAAGCAAACCCAGTACGAAGTAAATATGCAGCCTTGCCGGAGAATTGTATGCAACAGCCCTAGCCCTATTGGTGAGGCAGGCACGTAGCCAGGGGGGAGGCCCATTGTGCCTGGCCCTCCCCCCCCCCGAAATCTTCCATTTTGCTAGGACCTCTCCCCCCTCCCCCATACAGCATTTTGTCATAAGCGCCCCCCCCCCCCCCGAAACAAAATCCTAACTACGTGCCTGCGGTGAGGTATGTCTAAGAAGATATTTAAATGGTTATAGGTTGTGGAATCTCAAATACCAACTTGAACTTAAATTACGATGAAACATCAATTCTTCAACCTGTGTAATAAGGCGATAATGCAAAATTTTAGTTGGTCAGATATTGTCCACCAAAACTTGAGATCTTAAAGAGTGAAACTCTCTAAATACGCAGTTTGAATTCTAGCTGCCAAAGGTCCTGGAATCACTGGTTCAAAGCAACAGATATTTCCCCCCTCGCCCTCCCACCCTAAAAAGAAAACTGCCTAGAGGTTGTTGGCCACCAGCATTCTAACAACGTGTCTAAACAAAAGGGATGCTCAGAGGCTTCTGTTAGTCTATGATCTTGCTCCATAAAAATCGTGCAAAGAGCAACCTGCTGACGCAGTGGACAACATTGTCTCTCGAGGGTCTCAAGAAGCACAGCCAAAAGATTTAATGCCTAGTTGAAAGCTCGTGTCATTCTGACTGGTCCATGTAAATAAACAGTTAACACAATGAATTGCAATTCGGGCGAACTTATTCATTGCTTACTTACAGACTTAAACCAAAATCTTTCGAGACTTAATAATGTGTAGACCTAGCTCTCTGTAGACCACTTTGGTATTTCTCATTTATCTTGGCCTCTTGATGAGCTTCCGATACCTGTCGCTTGCACTGTCAAGTTGAACCACGAGTTGAACCAGGTTTTCTTGGTGTGGGCCACCGAGATCCTATGATACCCATGTGATGGGCCAGCCACTTCATTGCTCTTTCTAATTTTTGCTGTATGTGTGTTCTCTATCCTCCCAGGATCTGCACAGGACAATGTAAGAACACATTAGTTTGTCTCGTCACAACACATACACTTGCAGAAGAGAAACAGAGCTATGAAATATTGCAGAGGGCTGGTCCTACTATCCTTTTGTTTTTGTTGTAATTCTCTTTGCCCCAGCCACTCTCGTTTTACATTACAGTTGATCGTAGATAAGACTGCATAGATCACTACGGCAGAACCTAGCATGCTGAAGGTTACATATTCAGGAAGCTTGATAGGTTGGCCAACAATCAAGTGCACTTCACAAAAAAGTTACCACGGCCATACCTTTTGTCTATTGGGGTTCCCTGTCCCTGAGGCTTGTTGGAATGATTTTCATGCCTTGAGAATCTGTATGAATACACAAAAAGAAAAAAAATGCAAATGATGCTATTTTATGTGCAACAAACGAAAAAAAAAATGCCTAACGCGAGTTTTAATTGTTTTGAGGAGAGCGCGTTGGCAGGTGTAAAAACTTTCGAAAGAATTACACATGGAAGGACGGATAGCACATCTCGTGATCAAGCTCTGCTGTCTGCATTCCGCCTTTCTATGCGTAAATCCCCCGCAGGGGGCACCTGTGAAAGCAGGTGTTTGGAGAGTGGCGTCTTCACGGACCCCGAGCCATGCGGGTTCGCCGCACCCATGTATGGCTGTGCGTGGCTTTCCCGTGTCCGGGGAAAAGGGCATCCTGGTGGTTGAGCCGAGCCCGGGGTAGGTTTGGACCCTTCGGGGTCCCCCGGGTGAGGCAATACACCACTTCGGCCCCTGCTTCTCGTAGACGGGAGTCCTGGTAAGGCCCGGCCAGGATGACTCAGTCTAGTCGCCACTTCTACTATCCCCTCTCTACTTTCACCCTTGTCTTCTCCTCCTTTTCACTCTTCTCATTTCTCTTCTTTCCTTTTCAACTCCTTTGGCGGCAAGGGCTAACCTTGGGTGGCGGCAGACACCTTGTCCAAAACAACTCTTGGTTATAGAGACTGGGCAGCACTAATAGCGTAACGTCTTCAGCCAAGCCATTCTTGTTATGGAGCGTTACCTATTCCCTTGTTGGGCTCGGTGGTGGGCGGTGCACCACAGTTTCCGAAAACCCTCCCCTTTCATATGGGTTCCAAACTTAAACCTTTTGATCGGCCCCCCAAAAGGGGCCGCACCGAAGCACTGAACACGAAACAATCTTTTGTACTGGAAAAATTCCCGAAGTTCCTTGTTATGCACTCGAAAGGTGACAAGCCACTTGGCAAACTTTCTCCCTTTCTAGTCTCCAAAGTTCTTGAGGGTGTTATTGGCGCCAATTACAATGCAAAGAAGATGGGATCTGATGATCTCCTTTTCGAGGTCAACACAAAGCAGCAAAGTGATGCTCTCCTTAAACTGAACCTTGTCTCCGACTACAAAGTAAGCGTCAGTCCTCACCGCAAACTGAACAGTGTTCAAGGGGTCATTTCTGAGGATGACTTGCTTGACTCACCTGAGCCAGAGATAA
Source organism: Ixodes scapularis (assembly GCF_016920785.2). NCBI lineage: Eukaryota > Metazoa > Arthropoda > Arachnida > Ixodida > Ixodidae > Ixodes > Ixodes scapularis. The sequence goes on from NW_024610224.1 coordinate 91,612, forward strand.
TTGAGGGCCTCTCTAGTCAAGGATTTATAGATGCACGACGAATCACTATCCGCCGTGATGGTGTGGAACGGAAGACAAAACATATCATTTTGACTTTCGATTCAACCACTCTGCCGCAGACTGTAAAGGCAGGTTACCTTCAATGCCGGGTCCGACCTTATGTGCCGAACCCTCAATGGTGCTTTAAGTGCCAGAGGTTCGGCCATGGGTCACGGAACTGTCGGGGAAGGGACACCTGTGCAAAGTGCTCCAGCAAGGAACACGTCGCAGATGTCTGCGATAATGAGCCTGATTGTGCGAACTGTAGTGGCAACCACCCGGCATACTCTCGATCTTGCCCTGTGTGGAAAGACGAGAAAGAAGTTCTTACATTAAAAGTTACCGAAAACATTACCTACACTGAGGCAAACAAGCATTTTGCTTTTGTATCGAAAGGGTCTTATGCCGAGGCCGTGCGCAGGGGACAAGCGCGGCCAGTAGTTTCGATGGGAACGCAGACGTCTCCGGACGACCTGCCCGCAGGGGGCACCTATGAACTGCAGGTGTTTGGAGAGTGGCGTCTCCACGGACCCCGAGCCATGCGGGTTCGCCCGCCCACGTCTGGCTGTGCGTGGCTTTCCCGTGTCTGGGGAAAAGGGAATCCTGGTGGTTGAGCCGAGCCCGGGGCAGGTTTGGACCCCTTGGGGCCCCCCGGGTGAGGCAATACGCTACTTCGGCCCCCGCTTCTCATAGACGGGAGTCCTGGTAAGGCCCAGCCAGGATGATTCAGTCTAGTCGCTATTTCTTCTACTATCCCCTCCGATCTCTCACTTTTACCTTTCCTGTTTTCTTTACTTCTCTCTCACTTATCTCACTCCTTTTTCACCCCTCTTTGGCGGGAAGGGCTAACCTTGGGTGGCAATGGACCTCTGTCTTGACCCACACTCGGGTATAGTTTCCCGGCAGCACTGTTAGCGTAACGTCTCCAGCCAAGCCCTTCTTGTTATGGTGCGTTACCTAACCCCTTGTTGGGCTCGGTGGTGGGCGGTGCACCGCGGATTCTGAACACTCTTTGCCCTCCTATGGCGCCCCACCCCTCTAAACCCCGTTCAGGGCAAGCCTTTAAAAGGCGTTGTCTTGAACCCAAGACCACTGACAAAGATCCTGAAATCGAAATATTTACAAAGTTTTTCATTGTTCATTCGCTCTATGAACATAAACCTGTTGCAAAGCTGTCGCCTTTTCTTGTTGCCAAGGTACTAAAAAACCTTTTTAGCCTCCGACAAGGCTAAAAAGCAGCAATCCGGAGACCTCTTAGTGGAGGTAACCACCAAAAAACAAAGTGAAGCGATCCTGAAGTTGACTAGTTTTCTTGATGTCAAAGTGTCAGTTAGCCCTCACCGCACGCTCAACACCATCCGTGGGGTCCTCTCCGAAGACGACTTCTTGCACACTAGTGAGGAAGAACTCCTCGAGGGACTCCAAGGTGTTGGTGTTGTTGCTGTTAAGCGCATTATATTCCGAAAAAAGGGTGAGGAAATCCCTTCCAAACACGTCATTCCTACATTTGAATGACACACACTGCCAGAAACCATCAAGGCAGGATACCTTAATTGCCACATCCGCCCCTATGTCCCCAACCCCCAGCGGTGCTTCCGTTGCCAGCGCTTTGGCCACGGATCGCGCAGCTGTCGAGGGAGAGAGACTTGCGCAAAGTGTGGCAGCCACGACCATCTAGCCGACATCTGTGAAAATGCCATTTCCTGCGCCAACTGCAAGGGTCCTCACCCTGCCTACCCTCGCTCTTGTCCCTTGTGGCGACAAGAGAAAGAAATCCTTACTCTGAGAGCCAAAGAAAACATATTGTATCCCGAGGCAAAACAAAGATTCTCTTTTCTTTCTAAAGGCACATACTCCGACGCGGTGCGCAGGGGCCCTCCACCGCGAACGGAATCGAAGGCCACCCAGGTCTCGCCTGAAGCCCTGGCAGTGGCCCTTCGGGCCCCCACCCCCCCGCAGGGGCAGCAGCTCTCCCCACCTTCAGGAGGGAGCACGCTAGCTGCCCTCAAGTCTAAGGACAGGCAGGCAATGCCATTGCCAGTCCTTACTTCGACGCCTTCCCCCGGGGAGAAGGGGCAACACTCTCGGCCCAACTCACTGGAGAGGGCCTCCTCCAAAGAGCGGCACAACTCCCGTGCTGCTCCCCTAGTACCCAAGGGGTCGGAGCAGGCAGAGTTGAAAGACGCTCTGCCCAGCACCTCCGCTGCCTCCTCGGCTGGTCGCGGCCGGGGCCTGGCTCCCCGTGATCCAAGTCGAAAGAAAACGCTGGCCAACACCAGCGACACAACTCAAGAGGCAGACGTGTCCATGGAGTTAGACGATTCAGCTACTCCTGCTTCTGACCCGGATAGTATGGAGTGGCAGACGCAGACCCGTGCAGGGAAGAATAAAAAACCGGTTACTGCGCCGAAGTAATCCAAGTGGTCTCTCTCCTGAGTTTTAACCTTTTAACTACCGAATTTTATTAATTTATATTTTCCGATATATACAAATTTTATAAATGACAAAAGTAAATTTTATGCAATGGAACTGTCGCGGACTTTTAAGAAATATTGATGATGTAAATCATTTCATGGATGAGCTTCGGCCGATAGCTTTTGCTCTTCAGGAAACTCATCTTCATGACCGCTCTCCTCATATTTTAAGACGTCACCGGGTCTTCAGATAAGACCGTCTTAGTGACACTCCCTCTGGTGGCGTGGCAGTGGTTGTACAGGGTGGGGTTGCCTGCTCTGAGGTCCTACTCTGCACACCACTTGAAGCTGTGGCAGTGCACCTTCTTTTAGACCGCCTCATAACTGTAGTATCACTTTATTTACCACCTAACACTCCATTAAATCTTAGTGAATTGCAGGGCCTTGTAGGTCAACTCCCACAACCCTTTATGATTCTAGGCGATTTTAATGTTCATCACCCCCTATGGGGTAGTATTCGTCAAGACACTCGTGGAGGTGTAGTTGAACGTTTTTTATTAGCATCTGGGCTATGCCTTCTTAATGGGAGAGAGCCAACATTTTTCAGTGCAGCTCACACCACATTTACGTCCATAGATTTGTCGATCTCATCCCCCTCATTGTTTCCTTGCTTTACATGGAATGTTCTCACAACCCTTTTGGCAGTGATCACTTTCCGATTGTTTTAGAGAGCGTTGTTCAGCTGCCCTTACTTTTGAAACGTATCCCTAGGTGAAAGTTAGATAAAGCTGACTGGTCACTTTTTGGGTTACATTCCACCTTGGACCCTTTTCTGCTTTCTTCTATGTCACCTGAAGATGCTACACTGTATATTACTGAGCAGATACTAAATGCTGCTGAGGTGTCTATTCCATGAACCTCTGGTAATGTGCCAAAAAAATGCAAACCATGGTGGAACAAGGAGTGTGCCACAACCTTAGCGGATCAAAACAGGGCTTGGGGCAAACTTCGCAGATACCCCACATCATGTAATCTCGCAGAGTTCAGGGAGCGGAAAGCTAAAGCTCGTTGGACCAGGAAGCAGTCGAAATGGAAATCCTGGATTGAGTATCTTTCTTCTATAAATAGTTTTGTGCCTGCCAAGGAGGTTTGGGATAGATACAGGAAAATAAATGGAGATTATAGGTGCTTTGCAATCCCTACTTTTGATGCCCCTTCCTCATCTTCAGTTGACATCCGCAACATCCTTGGTGAACATTTTTATAACACATCCAGCTCGGCAAACTACAGTGATTCGTTCAGTAGATTTAAATCTCGTGCAGAGCGACAAAACATCTCCATATCTGGAGGAGACTCTGAGCCTTATAACCAGCCTTTTACATTGTGTGAACTTGAAATGGCACTTGACATAACGAGGGTTTCTGCTCCAGGGCCCGACGCATTTCATTATGAAATGCTTCGTCGCCTTTCTCCTGAGTCCCTGAAAAGTCTTCCCTTGTTCTTCAATTTATTGTGGCAAAAAGCCTGCTTTCCCCATGCCTGGAAGCATGCACATGTAATCCCGCTCCTAAAGCCACAGAAAGACCCCTCACTACCATCAAGTTACCGTCCCATTGCTCTGACGAGCTGTGTCGGGAAAACATTTGAAAGACTTATAAACAGGCGGTTAGTATACATATTAGAAAGCCAAAAGGTCCTTGACAAAAATCAGTGCGGGTTTCGCCGAGGTCGATCTACTCTCGATAATTTGGTTCGCCTGGAAACCGTTATACGCGAGGCATTTGTGAACAAGCAGCACTGTGTTGCAGTGTTTTTTGACTTAGACAAGGCGTATGATACCACTTGGAGATATGGTATCCTGAAAGACTTGTATGCTTGTAATATCCGTGGTAGGATGTTGCAATGCATTAAGAACTTTCTAACAAACAGAACCTTTCAAGTCCGACTTGGCAGCACCTTGTCTAAACCTTTTGTTCAAGAAAACGGAGTCCCACAGGGAGGCATTTTGAGCGTCACTTTGTTTGTACTGAAAATGAATTCTCTCGCACGAATGCTACCTCGATCCATTTCCTACTCTCTTTATGCTGACGATGTACAGATCTCCTCATCTTCTTGCAATCTTTCTAGTTGTGAGCGGCAGTTGCAACTGGCTATAAACAAACTTTGTAAGTGGGCAGATGAAAATGGTTTCAAGTTCTCCGTTGCAAAGACAGTCTGTGTGCCTTTTTCTTTACGTCGCGGGCTTTCCTTAGACCCAGCTTTGGAACTAAACGGTACTCTGATCCCTGTTAGGAAGGAGCACAGGTTTCTTGGTGTCATATTTGGCAAAAAACTTACCTTCATTCCCCACCTGAAATTTCTCAAGGAAATTTGCCTTCGTTCCACACACCTTCTGAAAGTTTTGGCTCATAAATCATGGGGGTCGGATCGGAAATGTTTGTTGCATTGTACACCGCGCTTGTGCGATCTCGTCTTGATTATGGTGCCGTGGTGTACGGATCAGCTCGCCCATCTGCTCTCAAGATGTTGGATCCTGTACATCATCTTCGCTTGCGTTTGGCAACAGGTGCTTTTCGGACATCGCCTGTACTTAGTTTGTATGCGGAATCAAATGAAATGTCGCTGTGTAAAAGACGTCAATACCTCAGCCTAACCTACGCGTCTAGGATCCTAGCAAACCCTGATCACACAACGTATCATTCCGTACAAAGATCTCAATTCCACCGTCTCTTTGAAAATAAGCCAAGCATCGTCAGACCCTTGAGTTTTCGTATAGAGCAATTTTGTTCCTCACTTCAACTTCATCTGGACGAACTTAACCTAATTCAGAACACAGTCTGCGTGGCGCCCTGGAATGTGGTGCGTGTTTTTTGTGACTGGACTTTCACTAAGTTTAATAAGAATAGCATATCAGCTCTTGTGATTCAGCAGGAATTCCTTGACCTAGAAGAGAAATATAAAGATTATGCTCACTTTTACACGGACGGTGCCAAGACTTCATCATTTGTCGGGTGCGCCGTGCATTCAAGTCGTTTTGTAAAAATTAAACGTCTAGAAGAATTTGCGAGTATATTTACTGCTCAAGTCTATGCTGTGTCTTTTGCATTGGATTATATTCTGAAGACTAAAACTAGACGCGCCGTAATATTTGCCCCACAGGGGGCACCTGTGAAAGCAGGTGTTTGGAGAGTGGCGTCTCCACGGACCCCGAGCTCCGCAGGGGGCGCCTGCACCTTAGGTGCTAGGTGCTTGGTGAGTAGCGTCACCACGGACCCCAGCCACTTTGGCGACACCACAGACCCTGAGTAAAAAGTGGCTAAGACCCACCCACGTCTGGCTGTGCGTGGCGAGCCCGTGTCCAGGGAAAAGGGCATCCTGGTGGTTGAGCTGAGCCCGGGGTAGGTTTGGAGAACTTTGGACCCTTCGGGGCCCCCCGGGCGAGGCAACACACCACTTTGGCCCCTGCTTCCTGTAGACGGGTGTCCTGGCTTGGCCCGACCAGGATGATTCAGTCAGTCGCCACATCTTCTACTATCCCCTCTTATCTTTCTCTTTTCTCTGCTCTTCTTTCTTTCATATTCACCATCTTTGGCGGCAAGGGCTAACCTTGGGTGGCGATAGACCCCTTGTCTAGACCCGCACTAGGTTATAGTGTCTTGGTAGCACTGATAGCGTAATGTCGTCAGCAAAACCTTTATTGCTATGGCGCATTACCTATCCCCATGTTGGGCTCTGTGGTGGGTGGTGCGCTACAGACGCCGAACGCCTCCCCATTTATTATGGGTTCCAAACACAACCAAGAACCTGATCGGGCCCTGAAAAGGGCCCGCACCGAAGTCCTTTACCATCCCGCAAAGTCCCCTGAGCTTTTTAAATTTCCGAAGTTTCTTGTCCTCCATTCTGAGGCGGAAAAGCCACTTGCCAAGCTTTCTCCCTTCCTTGTTTCTAAAGTCCTTGAAGGTGTCATTGGTACGACGAACTTCAATGCCAAAAAGATGGCGTCGGGCGACCTTCTGGTCGAGATAAACACAAAACAACAAAGTGACGCTCTTCTCGCCTTGAACTCCGTTTCAGATTACAAGGTTACCGTGACTCCATACCGCAAGCTGAACACCATTCAGGGAGTCATCTCTGAGAATGACTTGCTCGAAACATCTGAGGAAGAGCTCGTTGAGGGCCTCGCCAGCCAAGGGGTTGTAGGTGCACGCCGCATCACCCTCCGCCGAGATGGTGTCGAACGAAAAACAAGACATATTATCTTGACATTCGATTCAGCGGTTCGGCCATGGTTCGAGGAACTGTCGAGGAAGAGACACCTGTGCGAAGTGCTCCAGCAAGGAGCACGCCACAGATGCGTGCGATAATGAGCCTCATTGTGCAAACTGCAATGGCAACCACCCGGCATACTCCCGATCATGTCCTATGTGGAAAGATGAGAAAGAAGTCCTTAAACTAAAAGTTACTGAAAACATCAGCTACGTGGAGGCAAAGAAGCATTTTGCCTTTGTCTCAAAAGGCTCTTATGCCGAGGCCGTGCGCAGGGGACCAGCGCGGCCAATGGTTTCGATGGGAACGCAGACGTCTCCGGACGACCTGCATCTCCCATCACGGTCCCCCTCCAAACCCCCGGGAGCGGTGCCAGGGGCACCGCCCCCGAACCGCAAGGTGAATGCTGCCTTGCCAGCATCCACCCCAGAACAGGGGACGACGTCTCCTGCTCAACCGGCCGCTTCGACCTCTCGGGGCCGGGGCCTACCTCCCCACACCTCTGCTCCCCAGAGGAAGCCTGGGGAGGTGCCAAGGCAGTCGACCTCCAGGGTCCAGCTGCCGGCAGCTGCAGACGAGCCCATGGACGAGGGTGGGTCGAGATCTGATGAGGAGGCTCTCCTCTCAAGATCAGAGTCCACCCCTTCTGCCTCCGGTGACTCTAATCGGAAGCAGAATCCCTCTAAAAAACAAAGTGCACCGCGTGTGAAATTAGATTTTAAACCCTAAGGAACATAGCTTTTTAATATAATTTTTATGTTATACTTATTGTGTTTTAAATGGTTAAAAATATAGGGATTATGCAGTGGAACTGTCGCGGCCTTCTACGTAACATAGATGACATCAATTTATTTTTTGATGAGCTCCGCCCTGTTGCTATTTGCCTACAGGAGACTTACCTAACTGACTCGCACACAAAGGTTTTGCGTCATCATCAAGTTTTTAGAAAGGACCGCCATTCCTCAAGCCCTTCGGGTGGTGTAGCAGTGGTGGTTCAGAGTGGAGTGGCATGTGCCAAAGTTCCATTACAAACTTCACTTGAGGCAGTTGCAGTTCGCATCCTTCTTGACCGCCTCATCACTCTAGTGTCACTCTACTTACCACCTAATGTTCCGCTTCATCTTCACGAACTCCAAGCACTCATCAACCAACTCCCCAAACCTTTTTTAATCCTTGGTGATTTTAATGCCCACCATCCTTTGTGGGGAAGCTCTCGTCAGGACTCCCGAGGTGGAGTTGTTGAACGACTTTTATTATCAACTGGAATCTGCTTACTGAATAAGAAAAAACCTACATTTTTTAGTGCTGCCCACAACACTTTTACATCAATCGACCTATCACTATCATCACCATCTCTACTTCCATGCTTTTCATGGAACGTTTTAGACAACCCTTTTGGCAGCGACCATCTACCCATAATTTTAGAGAGAGTTTTACCAATTTTATCGATACCAACTCGACTCCCGCGATGGAAGTTGGAAAAGACCGACTGGGCTATTTTTGGTTTAGAAGCAGCACTTGATCCCTCCTTGTTTCTTCATATGACTCCCGAGGATGCGACGCTTTACGTTACAGAATGCATTATAAATGCTGCTTCCACTTCAATTCCACAGACTTCAGGAAATCTTCCCCGGAGGTGCAAGCCCTGGTGGAATGAGGAATGTACTTCCACTCGGAAAAGCCAGAACAAGGCGTGGGGAACTTTTCGGCGATATCCAACTTTCCTTAACTTGATCGAGTTTAGGAAAAAAAAGAGCACAAGCTCGATGGACGCGAAAACGGGCAAAGTGGGCTTCTTGGACAAAGTATGTTTCATCCTTAAATAGTTTTGTCACGGCTAAAGAAGTATGGGATCGTCTCAAAAAAGTTCGCGGGCAGTACCATGCTTTCAGGATTCCACTTTTTCCTTCGATGTCGGCATCTCTAACAGGGCAAGCAGACTTCCTCGCAGAACATTTTCAGCGTGTTTGTAGCTCTTCCAATTACAGTACGGAGTTTGTAAAGTTCCGATCTACCGCTGAAAAACAGAAATTCACTATGTCAGGCTTTAACTCTGTTGCATACAACAAACCATTCACAATGTGTGAACTCGAAGTTGCTCTCAGCTTAAAAAAGCAGTCTGCACCTGGGCCAGACAGAGTTCACTACGAGATGCTCAAACACCTCTCTCATGAATCCTTGTACCACCTGCTATCCTTTTTCAATTACCTTTGGGAAGCTGCTGCTTTTCCGCATACTTGGAGATGTGCCCACGTTATACCTTTGCTGAAGCCTGGAAAAGATCCCTCTCTAGCTACAAGCTACCGCCCCATAGCACTTACAAGCTGCTTGGGGAAAACTTGTGAAAGGCTTATAAATCGCCGCCTTATGTTTTTTTTTTTTGGAGGAGAAAAACTTTTTCGATACTAACCAGTGTGGCTTTCGCGCTGGACGGTCGACTATGGACCATCTGGTCCGACTTGAGACCGTCATACGCGAGGCCTTTGTTCACCGGCAGCATTGTGTGTCCGTGTTTTTTTATTTAGAGAAGGCATACGACACTACATGGAGGTATGGTATCCTTCGAGATCTGTACAACTGTGGAGTGCGTGGCCGTATGCTCCGTTGCTTACAGAACTATTTAAGTGAACGTACATTTCAAGTTCGATTAGGCTCGACTTTATCCAGTATCTTCTTACAAGAAAATGGTGTTCCCCAGGGCGGAGTTTTAAGTGCCACTTTATTTGCAGTTAAGATAAACAGTCTAGCTCAAGTTATACCGTCATCCATTTCTTACTCTCTTTACGTGGACGATGTGCAAATATCTTTTTCGTCTTGCAACCTCTCTAGTTGTGAACGGCAATTGCAGCTCATGATAAATAGGATGAGCAGGTGGGCAAATGAAAATGGTTTTAAATTCTCCCCAGAGAAAACTGTGTGTGTGCCCTTCTCCCTGCGACGAGGTCTATCTTTGGATCCATTCTTACAATTGAATAACACAGAAATATCGGTGAAGCACGAACATAAATTTTTAGGCATGATCTTTGGTAAAAAGCTTACATTTAAGTCTCATTTAAAGGAAATAAAGCAGAAGTGCTTGCAATCCTTAAGGTGCTGTCACATGTATCTTGGGGGTCTGACAGGCGATGCCTCCTACGGTTGTACAATGCTTTAGTTCGGTCACGCCTGGATTATGGAGCGATCGTTTATGGTTCAGCACGACCTTCCACACTAAGGATGTTGGATCCGGTTCATCACCTTGGGCTCCGGCTTGCCACTGGGGCATTTCGCACATCACCTGTATTAAGCTTGTATGTGGACACACATCAAATGTCTCTTGGAAAACGGCGACAGTACTTGAGCCTGTGTTATTATTACAAAGTCCTCTCGGATCCCAAAAATCCTGCTTATAGTATGTTACACACCCCTCAGTTCTGTAAATTGTTTGAAAACAAGCCAACAATTGTGCGCCCCCTAGGCTTTCGAGTTCAAAGTATCTGTAACCCTCTCAACCTCCCTGTCCCTTCCACAAGTGGCGTTAACTTGCTAAAATCTATAGAGAGAATTGCCCCTTGGAACGAGCTCCCCGTATGTTGTGACTGGTCTCTCACCAAATACAGTAAGAAGACCGTTGCTCCACAGTTTCTTCAGAAAGAGTTTATATCTTTACAAGAAAGGATATCTAGAGGTTGCCACGAGTACTATACCGACGGGTCGAAATCTTTAAGTCACGTTGGTTGTGCAGTTTATTCTAGTAACTTTGAAAGAGCTGTACAGCTTGACTCAATGGCAAGCATCTTCACCGCAGAGCTCTATGGTATTTTATTAGCCATTGAGCATATTCTGGACAACAATGTATTGAACGCAGTCATTTTTGTCGATTCGCAAAGTGTCTTATCTGCTATTTCTTCCAGAGTTTCTAAAAGAATATACTTACACAACATGTTCGTATTAAAGTAAACAGAGCTCTTCGCCTTGGATGCACTATCAAATTTTGCTGGGTACCGAGTCACGTAGGAATCGCAGGAAATGAGAATGCAGATCGCCTGGCTGCATCCACCACAGACTTAATAGTATCTTTTGGCCTGCCCTACCAGGATTTTAAACCACTTCTAAAGAAATCTCTTTTAAAGACTTGGCAGCTGGAATGGGACACTGAAACCAACAACAAGCTCCACGTGATTAAACCCATGATAGGCATCTGGGAAAGTTCATTCCACAAGAACCGCCACCTTGAGGTTCTGCTTTGCCGCTTGAGAATTGGCCATTCACGTTTGACACATACATACCTTCTAAGTGGCGAAGATGTTGCAGTTTGTGCCCATTGTGGGGAATTACTTACAGTTTTACACATTCTATGGGAATGTAGGTTTTATCATCAACTGCGCATATCATGTTTTCCTGAACTCTTTAGAAACCATCTTCCCTTTCATCCTATGTTTTTACTTGGAGACAATGCCTTAGTACCACTCGGACGAGTTTTTGATTTTATTAACAAAACTGGATATCTACACCAGTTATAAAAAGTTTCTCTAGCCTAGCATCTGTTTCATTCGATCTTTAAAACATTTTGTTTGGCGCATTATGGCCACCGTTGCCGCTGCGCCATTAAAATCTTAATCCTAATCCGTAATATTTGTGGACTCTCAAAGTGCCATTACTGCAATATGCTCTCTAAAAGCCAATAAGAATACGCTTGTGGAACAGGTGCGAAATAAACTTAACGGAGCTTTACGTAAAGATCACAATATAAAATTCTGCTGGGTTCCGAGTCATGTGGGAATAAAGGGTAATGAGGAGGCAGACAGGCTCGCAGCATCTTCAGGTAACTGCTCTAAATATCAAGCTAGCTTGCCCTATCAGGATATCAAGTCATTAATTAAGTCGTCATTTTTTAGTTTGTGGCAGACAGAGTGGGTCATGGAGACTAATAACAAGCTCCATGTAAGCAAACCAGTCCTTGGGTGTTGGGAAAGCTCCTCACTTAAGAACCGCTTTCACGAAGTTGTATTGTGCCGGCTTCGAATCGGGCACTCCTTCCTTACACACAGATATCTCTTTTGTGGGGAGGATCCACCAGTTTGTGAGCACTGTGGAGACAATCATACTATTCTTCATATTTTGTGGATCTGCTCGGAATTCGACACTGAACGACGCACTCATTTTCCAGTTTTTTAGATTTTGTATTCCAATTCATCCCGCTCTTTTGCTGGGAAAGCACCCTCTCGTTCCTCTTGATCGAGTTTTATCATATATTACTAGTACTGGCCTTATACACCATATCTAGTCCCAGTTGTTTCCAGGATCGCCTTTTTGTAATGAGGTAACCATAGGAGTTTCATTAATTAATTTAGTCTGGCGCAGTATGGCCTCCGTTGCTGTTGCGCCAAAAAAAACCCGCAAACAACAACAAAAATCCGGACGACCTGCATCTCCCGTCACGGTCCCCCTCTAAACCCCCGAGAGCGGCGCCAGTGGCACCGCCTCCTAACCGCAAGGTGAATGCTGCTTTGCCAGCATCCACCCCAGAACAGGGGACGACGTCTCCTGCTCAACCGGCTGCTTCGACCTCTCGGGGTCGGGGCCTACCTCCCCACACCTCTGCTCCTCAGAGGAAGCCTGGGGAAGTGCCAAAGCAGTCGACCTCCAAGGGCCAGCTGCCAGCAACTGCAGACGAGCCCATGGACGAGGGTGGGTCGAGATCTGATGAGGAGGCTCTCCTCTCAAGATGAGAGTCCACCCCCCTCTGCCTCCGGTGACTCTAATCGGAGGCAGAATAACCCCCCCAAAAAACAAAGTGCACCGTGTGTGAAAATAGATTTTAAACCGTAAGGAATATAGCTTCTTAATATAATTTGTATGTTATACTTATTTTGTTTTAAATGGTTAAAAATATAGGTATAATGCAGTGGAACTGCCGCGGTCTTGTTCGTAATATTGATGATGTCAACTTTTTTCTCGATGAGCTCCAGCCTGTTGCCATCTGTTTACAGGAGACTCATCTTAATGAAACACATACACAGGTACTACGGCGACATCAGGTTTTTAGAAAAGACCGTGTTTCTTGTAACATCTCTTCTGGTGCAGTAGCTGTGGTTGTGCAGAGTGGTATTGCCTGTGCGCCTGTCCCTCTCGCAACCCCCTTAGAGGCAGTAGCAGTTCGTGCTCTGCTTGACAGCCTAATTACTATTGTTTCGCTTTACCTTCCACCAAACTTTCCAGTGCATTTACATGACCTGCAAGGGCTTGTGGGCCAACTGCCACAGCCTTTTTTAATCTTAGGAGATTTTAATGCACACCACCCCATATGGGGCAGTGCTCGTCAAGACTCTCGTGGCGGTGTCATAGAATGTTTTTTACTGTCATCTGGCCTTTGCCTTTTAAACAAGGTGCTTGCACCTTGTTTAAAAGGTGCGTGCCTTGTTCCGTGCGTGCGTGCCTTGTTCATTACGTCTAGGGTTGTCGCTAGACCCCAGCTTGCAGATGAATGGCATTGACGTAACCGTTAGTCATGAACACAAATTCTTGGGTGTTATTTTTGATAAGAAGCTCACTTTTCAGACCCATCTAAAAGAACTGAAGCGAAAGTGTCTTAAATCTGCCAATGTTCTCAAGGTGCTTGCACACATGTCCTGGGGTTCTGACAGGAGATGCCTCCTGCGACTCTACAACTCGCTGGTTCGTTCCCGCCTCGACTATGGTGGGGTTGTATATGGCTCGGCAAGACCGTCATCTTTAAAAATGCTAGATCCTGTGCATCACCTTGGACTTCGACTTGCCACGGGGCCTTCCGAACGTCGCCTGTCCCGAGTTTGTATGCAGAGACGTACCAAATGCCATTAGAAAAGCGAAGACAGTTCCTCAGCCTATGCTATAATTATAAAGTCAAATCTGACCCTGAACACCCATCCTTCCGTTGTTTGCAGGTATCTCCCTTTTTTTCGTCTTTTTGAGAATAGGCCAAGTATAGTACGGCCTTTAAGCCTCCGCATTCAATGCATGTCTGCATCCCTGCAGCTTGCACTTCCTGAGCGTAGCTTGATGACAAAAGTTCGAAGCATTGCTCCTTGGAAGGCGGTGCACTATACCTGTGACTGGCCACTAGCGAAATACAATAAGCGAACTGTTGCACCACTAGTCCTTCAGGAAGAGTTTATGACCTTGCAAGCTAAGTATAAGGACCATGCACAATCCTTCACTGATGGTGCAAAAACTCCACTTTGTCGGTTCGGCTGTATATTCAGAACACTTCGTAAAAGCTCGACGGCTTCACTCTGTTGCCAGCATTTTTACTGCAGAACTTTATGGTGTGCTCATGGTTATTGAATATATATTAGGCAACAACATCAGGAAAGCTATTTTGTTCGTGGACTCTCAGAGTGCTATCCTTTCTCTCTGTTCCCTCGATGATGCTAACTCGTGCTCGTGCAACAAGTACAGGTAGAGTTAAACCTGGCTTCCCAAATGGGATACAATATCAAGCTATGCTGGGTACCAAGCCATGTGGGAATTTCAGGTAATGAAAAGGCGGATAGGCTAGCAGCCTCCGTTAAGGATGCTCTGGAAACACCTGTTCAGCTGCCTCAAGAAGATTTTAAGCCGGTTCTCAAAAAAGCAGTATATTATGCCTGGCAGCAAGACTGGGACAAAGAAATAAATAATAAGCTACATGTTATCAAACCACGTTTGGAGTTATGGGAGAGTTCGCACCATAGAGACCATCGCCATGAAGTCTTAATGTGTCGCTTGAGAATTGGACATTCACGTATCACCCACGGACATCTTCTTTGTGGTGAGGACACGCCATTCTGTGAGCATTGCGGTGAATCGCTAACTATACTGCATATTTTATGGCACTGCAAATTCTTTGATCAGGAACGTCGGACGAGTTTTCCTTCACTTTCTGGATATCTTCCATTTCATCCAGCCTTCTTACTGGGAGATGAACCTTTAGTTCCTTTTGGTCACATTTTAGATTTTCCTAAAAATACTGGCTACCTGCATCAGTTATAGATCCTCTGCATAGTAATTCCTTCCTTCTACTATAGAGTCTTTTAATTATCTCTTTGGCGCAGCATGGCCTATGTTGCTTTTTGCGCCATTAAACACCTAATAATCAATCAATCTTTTGTTCGTGGTCCTTTAGATATCTGTAAAATAAACTTAATAAAAGTCCAAATAAGTCCTGTCCTGCATCTAATTTGTTTGCTGCCTATAAGCATACACATATATTGCTCTGCATTTTGGCAATATACCCTTTCACTAGATTGCTGAACACGCAAGACTGATAAGGTCAGAGCACGGAACACGAAACTAACAACTTTGGAGCAATGTTCATGAGCTCAATGCTCAATAATTAATAAGTAATTATTAATGCTCACGCATTAATAATTACTTATTGTGCGAGCATTTGAAGCCCCATTTCGAAGAAAACCCTGCATTGTCGTCGGCGTAGTGTTCTGCGCACTGGGGTAAGCTATGTCAACAACCCCCGCAGGGGGCACCTGTGAAAGCAGGTGTTTGGAGAGTGGCGTCTCCACGGTCCCCGAGCCCCCCAGGGGGCACCTGCACCTTAGGTGCTAGGTGCTTGGTGAGTAGCGTCACCACGGACCCCAGCCACGTGGGCCACCATACCCGCACGCAGGGGGCACCTACTTTTGTAGGTGCTTGGTGAGTGGCGTCACTACGAACCCCGAGCCATGTGGGTTCGCCCACCCACATCTGGCTGTGCGTGGCGTACCCGTGTCCGGGGAAAAGGGGACTCTGGTGGTTGAGCTGAGCCCGGGGTATGTTTGGACCCTTCGGGGCCCCCCGGGCGAGGCAATACACCGCTTCGACCCCTGCTTCTCGTAGACGGGTGTCCTGGCTTGGCCCGACCAGGATGATTCAGTCAGTCGCCTCTTCTACCCTCTTCTTCCTTCTTTCACTTTTCCTTACACCTCTTTCTCTTTTCTTCTGCACTCTCTTCCTTCTTTTTTCACCTTCTTAGGCGGCAAGGGCTAACCTTGAGTGGAAACAGGTCCTGTCCCTGTGTCACGTTCCTGAAGTGACAGTGAAAGCGAAAGGCGAAGAAGGGGGCAAGCTCGAGCAAAAGGGAAAGGATATGCTCGAGCAAAAGGGAAAGGAGAAGCTCACGCAAGACATTCGACGACTGAACCTGAAGGGCGGCAGCTGACACGCGAACGCTCCCGGCAGCCCAGGCTTCGCTCCTGGTGAACCCTGGCTCCGCTCCAGGTCTTCTCGCCGCCATCGAGCCGGAGCGACGTGGTGCCTGCTGCTCGCACCAGAAGCCCGGAGCATTGGACTTCGAGCTCGAAGGCGGACGCAAAGGGGTGTCCTCGCAACACTCCTGTCAACCCAGGCCGCGTACCTGGTCCGTCAAAGGATACCATCGAACCGGTGCTGGGAGGCCTAGAGCTCCTAGCAAGCTTGGATCCGCACCCGTAACATCGAGGAACAAGGCCGCGTCCCGTTCCAAGCAAGATCGACGCTCGAGACTGTGAGTGTTCTCAGCGCGCGACCCAGACTGTCTGACTGTAGCTATTTAACCACTCTATTTTTTTTTCTTTCGCTTCTGCTTATAATTTTGTTTTTCTGTTCTGCTTTTTTTTTTGTGCTTGCGAGTAAATTCAGTTTTGTTCGTCTGCTTATGTGTCGTTTTGTCTTTCGACATGCCCTCGTCCCCGCGGAGGAACATGACAATTGGCGAGCTTGCCAGGATGATGGCCCATTCTGACGTCTTGTTCTTCTGAGGGGTAGAGGAGCGTCGGAAGACGAAAGGCATTCAGCGTCATGGAGGTAGAGAGATTAACGGCTGTCGAAAAGGAACTGGGCTATGCTGGTCCGGAGTTGAAGAAATCTGTAGACGACGAAAGAGCATGGATGAGAAAAGATGACACACTCAATAGGGTAACGAAACTCGGGCAGTCCTTGGAAATGGACGAGGTGTCACTAAAGAAGTGGCTAGAACGTCACCTTTCGTTCGTAAAGCAAGAGTGGGAGCTGGAATGTGAAGAATGGGAAACGCTATGGCAAGAGACGGAGAATGGAGGTGACGGAGATTCCTCTGAAATGCAGAAATGTAAAAGAGAGACGGCCGCACGACTGTCGCGTCTTCAGGCAGAATCTCGTAGCCTGAAAGATATGATCGGGCTTTTGGAAGCCATAGTGACTTCAG
Source organism: Ixodes scapularis (assembly GCF_016920785.2). Taxonomy (NCBI): domain Eukaryota; kingdom Metazoa; phylum Arthropoda; class Arachnida; order Ixodida; family Ixodidae; genus Ixodes; species Ixodes scapularis. Next base: position 108,487 of record NW_024610224.1, read on the forward strand.
CTCAAGATGCGATGTGCGCATCAGTTGAAGAGCGATCCGTTGATGGGAAAGTTGAGGGTGACTTGTTAACAGTCCCCCGTAGCCTGAGTGCAGACACGGAGGCGCCTGCCAGGGAAATGAGGTTACTCGGGGAGGCTTTGAAACCTTGCGGGGGTTTAAGCTGCACCCCAGAAACGGCGGGAACTGAGATGCCAAATGTGCAGGATGCGATCAGTGCATTGTGGGTGGGGCTTCTAGCCGGTGATGCTTTGGAATCCCGACAACGAGATAGCGGCGAAAAGTCCGAAATAAAGAAATGTCTGACTGAATCTCGTCGAACGAAACGCAGCATTGTTTCTGCGGGAGGACCACAGAGTCAAATGCCTTACTCAAAGCAGATCAGAGGGGGGCGGAGAGAGTGCTTCAGGGTACGCAAGCTTTGTCGCCGAACAGGAATCACTGGGCTGAGACAGGACGCACGCCAGATAAGCAGGAGTCAGAGAAGAGCGGCCCAGAAGATGCGGAAGCAAGTTCGGATACAAAAACAAATCGGAAGCACTAAATGCTCAAAGGTTGTGTCCGATTCGGCTGAGACCAGCCTAGCACAGATTGAGTGTGACGCCAAGACGCGGTTAGGTCCTACGCCGAGCTGGTCAGCTCGAAGGCCCAGGTTGGGCGGTTAGCTAATTTAGATTAAGAAGGCCAATTTAATACTGAAATTATGACAGGACTTTGTACACAGCATGTTTGTAGCGTCTGCTGCAAGTCATAAGCTGCGTCGTTTTTGATTGTTTTTCGTCTTTGGATTTCGCACTGTTGTCATGGCGGTTTCAGTGTTTTCTTTTTAAACTTTCACTTGGTAAGTGAGTTATACGTGGTATTCGAACTCTAAACAAACTTAGGGTTTTCGAACTTTTCTGATGATACTTCGCTAGTTCCAGGCCAGTTATTTGGAATCCAGTTTGTGACTTCGTTTTCTTGTCTTCTTGGACTTAGTGTCCAGTAATAGCTTACAGTATAAATTTAAGTTTCTTTTGAACATTTCTTCAACTAGGGAAGATATCACCAGATCGCAAGGATTCAAGTTGTTGTTGTACGGGAGAACTTTCAAGGTACACACCGACCATCAGCCTTTGGACGCTACAAGAACAAAGTTTTCATGTAGAATATATTAAGGGTAGAGACAACGTGGGGGCTGACTTTATGAGTCGCGTGTGAGGAGTCGTGACTAGCTTATATAATGCACCGGGGAGCTTTGAGTTCATTTGGAACAAAGTTAAAGAAAAGTTACAGTAAGGTTTCCAGAAGCAGACGTCTGGCCGAAACGTTCAAAGGATAAACTGCCAAGTCTGAACGAGCATTATGAACAGTGTTAAGACTGGTGCGAATATCAAGGTCTTATTTTGTTTTTATGTGTATGTTGATGTTTTGATGCGTGTGTGTGTGGTGAGCGTTCTGAGGAAGACAAGCGACGCCAACGACGCGACGCACATCTCATCAGAACTTTGACCACTATTCGCCTCAGGAAGTGAGGCTCTTGAAGAAGGGGGGAGTGTCACGTTCCTGAAGTGACAGTGAAAGCGAAAGGCGAAGAAGGGGGCAAGCTCGAGCAAAAGGGAAAGGATATGCTCGAGCAAAAGGGAAAGGAGAAGCTCACGCAAGACATTCGACGACTGAACCTGAAGGGCGGCAGCTGGCACGCGAACGCTCCCGGCAGCCCAGGCTTCGCTCCTGGTGAACCCTGGCTCCGCTCCAGGTCTTCTCGCCGCCATCGAGCCGGAGCGACGTGGTGCCTGCTGCTCGCACCAGAAGCCCGGAGCATTGGACTTCGAGCTCGAAGGCGGACGCAAAGGGGTGTCCTCGCAACACTCCTGTCAACCCAGGCCGCGTACCTGGTCCGTCAAAGGATACCATCGAACCGGTGCTGGGAGGCCTAGAGCTCCTAGCAAGCTTGGATCCGCACCCGTAACATCGAGGAACAAGGCCGCGTCCCGTTCCAAGCAAGATCGATGCTCGAGACTGTGAGTGTTCTCAGCGCGCGACCCAGACTGTCTGACTGTAGCTATTTAACCACTCTATTTTTTTTTTCTTTCGCTTCTGCTTATAATTTTGTTTTTCTGTTCTGCTTTTTTTTTGTGCTTGCGAGTAAATTCAGTTTTGTTCGTCTGCTTATGTGTCGTTTTGTCTTTCGACATGCCCTCGTCCCCGCGGAGGAACATGACACCCTGCAACCACACTAGGGTATAGTGCCCGGGCAGCACTGGTAGTGTAATTGTGTCAGCCAAGCCTTTGTTGTTATGGCACATTACCTACCCCCTTGTTGGGCTCCGTGGTGGGCGGTGCACCCGGGCACTGAACGTTTCTCCCATCTTTATGGGTTCTAGGCAAAAAACCACTGATCGGGCCCTGAAAAGGGTCCGCACCGAAGCCACCACTGCAAAAACACCTGACCTTCCTTCGAAATTCTCCAAGTTTTTAGTTATACATTCTGAAGGTGATTAACGACTCTCACAAATGTCCCCATTCTTAGTAGCAAAGGTACTTGAAGGTGCAATTGGGAGAAACTACAAAGCAAAGAAAATGAGCTCTGGGGATTTACTTGTTGAGGTGGAAACAAATCAGCAGAGTAGTGCGCTATTAGGCTTAACGTCTGTTTCTGGCTATGACGTCTCTGTCTCTTCCCACCGAACGTTAAACAGCATTCAAGGAGTTATCTCCGAGGATGACCTTCTTGATAGCTCTGAAAGTAAAATTGTTGAAGGCCTTTCTGACCAAGGTGTCACAGCTGCAAGGCGTATCACCATGCGTCGTGACGGGAACGAGCTGAAGACAAAACATGTGGTACTCACTTTCCAATCGACCGTCCTTCTTGAAGCTGTGAGGGCTGGGTACCTGCGCTGCAGGGTTCGGCCTTATGTGCCAAACCCCCGTAGATGCTTCAAGTGACAGAGATTTGGCCATGGCTCTCAAAGCTGCCGTGGAAAGGCCGCCTGTGCAAAGTGTAGCAAGACCGACCACAAAGCCGATGCATGTACCAACAACCCACACTGCGTAAACTGCTCAGAACCTCACCCAGCATACTCCAGATCATGCAAGACATGGAAAGACGAGAAAGAGGTCCTCACCTTGAAAGTCAAAGAAAACCTTTCTTATCCTGAAGCACGCCGTCGCTTTGCATTCGTGCAAAAAGGCGGCTACGCCCAAGTGGTGCAGCGGGAACCTGCACCACTGAAGGTTGCAGTGGCAACCCAGACGTCCTTTTTGGACTATGGGAAGCCACGGCAGTCCCCCACGCCCCAGCTGAAGATTCAGCTTCCGGGGCGTGCGATCTCGGCCGGGCGGTCTACCGACCCTTCCGGCCAGAGTGCGAACCCTCGCGTTCAAACGGGACAACAGCCTTTGTCCTCTCTGGCTGTTTCCCAGACCCAGGATGGGCCGATGGCTACTGCAACCGTCCCTCCTCCGCAGTCTCCTTCCAGGGAGAGGGGTGTACACTCTCGCCCACACTCCCTGGAGAGAGCATCATCGAAGGAGCGGCATGGCTCTCGTGCCGCACATGCAGCGCCTAAGGGACAGGAACGGGTGGACTCGGGTGACGCTCCGCCCAGCACCTCCTCTGCCCCTTTGGCTGGGTCTGGTCGCGCGCGGCGCATGGCGCCCTGTTCCCCGACCCTAAAGAAACCAGCAGGAAAAGCCTCACCTCAGGAAACTGAGGCCATGGATGAGTGTGAAGAAGTCTCCACTTATGCGTCTGACCAAGACGACATGGAGTGGCAGACTTCTAAAAGTAAACACAAAAGCAAAAAACCTGTTATCCCTCCAACGTGAGATTGTAATTTAATTTATGCCACATGCAGCAGCTTTAGAACTTTCATTTATTCGCCCAGTGTTTTTATTTATTCATATTTTAATCTCCTTTTTTAAACAATGACCAATTTCCATTTTATGCAGTGGAACTGCCATGGCCTTATCAGAAATATAGATGATGTAAACTATTTTATGGACGAGTTGAGACCAATCGCCCTCAGCCTGCAATAAACACATTCAAATGACACTCATACACAGATTTTACGTCGGCACCAAGTTTTTATGAAAGATAGACTTTCCCCAAATACGTCGGGAGGAGTGGCACTGGTGGTGCAGAGTGGTGTTGCTTGCTCGGAGGTACCCCTTTCTATGCCCTTGGAGGCTGTAGCGGTACGCCTTCTTGTTGACCGCTTGATCACTGTAGTTTCTCTCTATTTGCCACCTAACTCTCCACTGCATATCAGTGAACTTGAGTCACTTGTAAAACAACTACCTCAACCTTTTTTTGATTTTAGGCGATTTTAATGCCCACCACCCTTTGTGGGGTAGTGCTCGCCAGGATTCAAGTGGAGGTGTCGTAGAGCGGTTTTTATTATCATCTGGGTTGTGTCTTTTTAATGGGAGGGAACCTACATTTTTTAGTGCAGCACATCAATCATTTACATCTATTGACCTTTCTATTGCATCAACAATTTTACTTCCATGCTTTTCATGGACTGTTTTAAATAACCCTTTTGGGAGCGATCATTTTCCTATTGTTTTAGAAAGCACGATGCCAATTCCTTCCATTCCGACACGACTTCCAAGGTGGAATTTGGAAAAGGCTGATTGGTCTCTTTTTCGTTTGGAGGCTTTTATTAATTCATCTGTTCTCGTAAATACGAGCCCTGAAGATGCCACGCTGTACGTTACTGAAGCGATTATAAATGCCGCATCACAGAGTATCCCCCAGACCTCTGGACGACTCCCCAAGAGGTGCAAGCCATGGTGGAACAAGGACTGCTCCACAACACGCAAGTTGCAAAACAAGGCATGGTGCATCTTCAGACGTTATCCCACTCAAAGGAATCTAATTGAATTCAAGAAAAAAAGAGCCAAAGCTCGCTGGACACGAAGGCAGGCTAAAGGCAGTTCGTGGAGAAAGTATGTAACCTCTTTGAGTAGTTTTGTTTCTTCAAAGGAAGTGTGGGATCATCTTAGGAAGATCAGGGGAGACTATCGGTCTTTCAGGATACCTCTTTTTCCATCAGCAACATCGCTTAAAGAACAAGCAAATGTTCTTGGTAAACACTTCCAGGAAGTGTTTAACTCGGCCAATTATAGTGAATCTTTTAAGAAGTTTCGATCAGTAGCAGAAAAACAAACTACAGTAAAACCTCGTTATAACAAAATGGGGTATAACAAACTAATGGATATAACAAAGTAATCATAATTCCCCTTGCTTGCTATAGTGGGAAGAAATAGATATTGGCTATAACAAACTAATGGTTATAACAAAACAATTATGACCGCTCCTTCAACTTTGTTATAACGAGGTTTTACTGTATTCCTTTGTCTGGTGGTCAGGGTGCTCCTTATAACAAGCCATTTACACAATGTGAGCTTGAACTGGCTCTCGGCGTCAAAAAAGACTCTGTGGCTGGGCCAGATAGGATTCAATACGAGATGTTAAGGAGACTATCGCCTGAATATTTAAACAGTTTGCTCACCTTTTTTAATTTATTGTGGGATGCTGCTTGTTTTCCTGACTGCTGGAAAATGGCGCACATAATTCCTCTACTGAAACCCAGCAAAGACCCCTCCTTACCGACGAGCTATGGCCCGATTGCATTGACAAGCTGCCTGGGCAAAACCTATGAGAGACTTTTTAATCGCCGTCTTGTCCACTTTTTAGAGGCAGAGGGTGTGTTTGATAGAAATCAGCGCGGCTTCCGAGCGGGCCGCTCCACGGTTGACCACCTTGTCCGCCTGGAAACTTCTATTCGGGAAGCATTTGTCCATCGCCAGCATTGTGTTTCTGTCTTCTTTGACCTAGAAAAGGCTTACGACACGACTTGGAGATATGGGATCCTTCGAGACTTGTACTCATATGGTGTCCGAGGTCGCATGCTTCGCTGCATTCAAAGTTTCTTGACTTGTTGGACCTTCCAAGTGCGTTTGGGCTCCATCCTGTCGGATGTTTTTCCCCAGGAGAATGGCGTCCCTCACGGTGGAGTATTAAGCGTTACACTCTTTGCCGTGAAAATTAATAGTCTGGCTAAGGTTATACCACCATCTGTATCCTATTCAATGTATGTGATTGATTGATTGATTGATTGGGGTTTAATGGCGCAGCAGCGACCAAGGCTATAATGCGCCAACAACTAGGACTATTGCTGAATCAAGGTTGAAGAGAAGAAAGAGCTATAGTAGCTTGTAATTTAATAAAACAATGATCATGAAAGTACAAGCGCATAAGATGTGGCAATGAATACGATGAACTATTAAAATTATAGCTGGTCCAGGAGTCTTATATCCTTAAGAAAGTTGAAAACACGCTTGTGTGGAATCAACGGCTCATCACTGAGTAAAAGGGCGAGATGTAATGGTGTATGCTCTTGGTAAACCTTAGCAAAGTGTCTGTGGCGTTCTTGGTCATACAAAGGGCATACAAGTAAGATATGTAGGATGCTTAACGGAATGTAGCAGTGTTCACACTCCGGAGCATCCTCCCCACGCAAAAGATGCCCATGGGTTAGACGGGTATGACCAATTCGCAGTCGGCACAAAACCACCTCATAAAAACGCTCGCGGTGACGTGCACTCTCCCATTCCTGAAGTAGTGGTTTTACTGCGCGCAACTTATTGTTTATTTCTCGGTCCCATTCCTCTTGCCACTTGCGTCTTATGGAAAATTTCAGAACATGCCTATAGTCTCTGTAAGGTATTTTCCACAGGTCGACTTCTCGATCCTTAGCAGTACTTGCTGCTCTGTCAGCATCCTCATTTCCGGCAATTCCGACATGTGAAGGAACCCAGCATAGTATTATTTTCTTTTTCCGTTTTGCGGCTGAAATTAGCCTGTTCCTTATTTCTATTACGAGTGGATTGCGATCATTTCCCACTCTGGCAAGAGCTCGTAAAGCACTAAGTGAGTCGGTGTAAACAATTGACTTGTGAAGCTTTTGTTTAAGGATCTTATCTGTGGCGAGGAGTAAGCCATAGAGCTCTGCCGTAAAACTACAGGCACTGTCATTTATTCTCCGGACAAGCTGCATCCCAGGCCCGATCACTGCGCAACCCACAGAGGAATCAGTTTTACTACCATCAGTGTAAAAGCTTATAAAGTCGTGATACTGTACTTGGAGCTCAAGGAATTCTTGTCTCAGGACTTCGCGAGGAGTGTCCTTTTTGTTGAATTTCGTTAGCTCCAGTTCGCACTGAATGGGAACTAGGTCCCAAGGGGCTGCCGAACTCAAACACTGTACAACTGGAGGCAACACGTCCAGTCCTACAGACTCCGCAGAATTGCGAACCCTCATAGCAAGAGGTGGAACAACTGAAGGCTTGTTACTGAAGGTTCGCTCGTAGCGTATTCGTTCCATACAGTGTAAGGTTGGATGGTTAGGAACCGATCTAATTCGCATAAAATATGTGAAGCCCAGTTCAGATCTTCTTTTCTCTAGAGAGAGCTCGTTTGCTTCTGCGTATAGACTAAGAACAGGAGATGTGCGAAAAGCACCGGTAGCAAGCCGCAACCCCTGATGATGAACAGGGTCCAGCATTTTGAGAACCGATGTCCGGGCAGAACCATACACAATACAACCGTAATCAAGACGGGATCGAACGACCGACCGATAGATACGCAAGAGACAAAGACGGTCAGCACCCCAGGACACATGCGACAGGACCTTAAGTATATTAAGCGATTTAAAACATTTCATCTTCAGGCTCTTGACATGCGGAACAAAAGTCAATTTGGAATCAAATATAAGACCTAAAAACTTGTGTTCAGTTTTCACTGGGATAGGAACATCATACATAGTCAAAGAAGGTTCGTGCAAAACTCCGCGGCGACGTGAGAAACTCACACAGACGGTTTTCTCAGGAGAAAATTTAAAACCGTTGACATCAGCCCATTTGGCCAAGTTGTTGATTGTGAGCTGGAGCCGACGTTCACATATGGATGGATTACAAGACGATACAGAAATCTGCAGATCATCGACGTACAGTGAGTAATGAACAGATGGAGCTATTGCGCGGACAATCGAGTTCATCTTCACAATAAAAAGAGTGACGCTAAGTACACCACCTTGAGGTACTCCATTTTGCTGCGAAAATTCTCTAGAAAAAGTTGTCCCAAGCTTCACGCGAAAAGTCCGGTTTTGAAGGTAACTCTGAATGCCACTTAACATTCGGCCCTGTACACCTAAGCTGAACAGATCCTGCAGTATGCCATGGCGCCAGGTTGTATCAAATGCCTTTTCCAGGTCAAAAAAGACAGAGACACAATGCTGCTTATTTACAAATGCCTCTCGCACAACAGTCTCAAAACGAACTAGGTGGTCGACCGTGGATCGTCCTGAACGAAAGCCACATTGGTACCTGTCAAGAAGATTATTACTCTCCAAATAAAACATCAGCCTTCTGTTGATCATCCTTTCTAATGTCTTCGAAAGACAGCTAGTTAGTGCTATAGGCCTGAAGCTGGAGGCACAGGCAGGATCTTTTCCTGGCTTTAAAAGGGGGATAATAACGGCAGCCTTCCAGGACAATGGGAAAAGACCCTCGACCCAAACTCGGTTGAAAAGATACAAGATGAGCTCTAGAGTAGATGGATGAAGGTGCTGAAGCATTTGATAGTGGATACCGTCCGGTCCAGGGGCAGTCTGTCCGGACGAATCGAGAGCCATCTGCAGTTCGTGCAGCATGAAAAGAGAGTTATAAGGCTCTTGCAAACCACCGGTCGTAGGCACAATCTTTTTTTCTGCATGTAGCTTATGCCGCCTAAATGATTGCGTATAGTGTTCGGAACTAGAAACAAATTCGAAGTGCTCACCAAGAATGTCAGCCTGTTCGTCAAGGCTTGCAGGACATATTCCATTCCGGCACAAGAGTGGGACAGAGAAAGCGCCGTAGGAACCCTGAATTTTATGCACGCGGTCCCAAACTTCCTTTATAGATGCACTGCTGTTGATTGAAGAGGCATATCCTCTAAAGCTTTGCCGCTTGGCTCGTCTTCGAATAAACCTTGCTTGGGCCCTTTTTCTTTTAAAACCAATCAGATTACTTGAAGTAGGGTAACGCCTAAAGATACCCCATGCACGATTCTGTTCTTTTTTTGCCTGGCGGCAGTCTTTATTCCACCACGCCTTCGGCCTTTTTGGGAGATGCGAGGACGTCATGGGAATGGCGATGATTGCGGCCTGTAATATGTGTCGAGTGATATGCAGAGTGACATTATCGATGGAAAGATCATCAAGTGATGAACAAGCTAAAACTGAAGAGCTGCTAAAAGTTGCCCAGTCAGCCCTCTCAAACTTCCAACGAGGGGTACGCGTTTGAAGACCAGCAGGAGGACTGTTAAACTCTAAAATAATTGGAAAATGGTCACTTCCATATGGGTTTGGGATGACCCTCCATGAAAACAGCGAGTATAGTGAAGGATGGCAGATAGAAAGGTCGATGGAAGTAAAAGTCCTGGTTGCTGAACTAAAGTGTGTGGCTTCTTTAGTGTTAAGTAAGCACAGTCCCGTGGAAAGAAGAAAACGTTCAACAAGTGCTCCTCTAGCATCCCGTTTACCACTCCCCCACAATGGGTTGTGTGCATTAAAATCGCCTAAAATTAAGTATGGAGCCGGGAGCTGACTAACAAGATCCTCTAGCTCTTCGTACTGCAGCTGGTATCCCGGTGATATGTACACTGAACAAACAGTAATCACCCGGTCTAGCAGTATTCGGGCAGCCACAGCCTCGAGAGTGGTGTAGGGAGCCACTTCGGCAGATGGGGTTGTGCGCTGGGCAACTACAGCAACACCACCAGACGCCACAGAGGAGTGCAACCTATCTTGTCTAAACACTTGATAATGGCGGAGTACATTTGACCTAGTTTCTTTAAGATGCGTCTCCTGCAGACAGAAGGCAGCAGGGCGGTGTTCGTCTAATAAAAAAGTGACATCATCATAATTACAAAAAAGCCCACGACAGTTCCACTGTAAAAACAGAGACATGGTGAAGATTAAAACTGGAAATTAAAATTAAAATTATAACTGGCCTTTAGGACACCGCAAGATAACTAAGTGGACACTTGCTTATGATTAATTTCTAAAGGGACTACGGTCCCTTTGGGGGCAAAATTCTAGGAAGTTTATTTTTCTTTTTCTTTTCTACGACCTGAAAAGGTACTGATGACTCAGCACCTGAAGGGACCAGGTCGTCGTCAGAGGGTGGCATGCTCTCATCCATCATTTCATCTACTGACTGCTGGCTTGCGGTCGAGTATGCCTCGTCCAGCTGGCCAGGCTTTCGAGAGCTGGTCGAGGCGGGAGTGGGCAAAGCCCTGCCTCGGCCTGAAGAGCGAGCAGACGACGAGGGTGTCCGCTCCAGCTCCTTAGAGGAGGTGGTCTGCGACGGACCCTCTTTAAGGACTGAGGGTGGTGCGAGAGGCACCACCCCTGATGCCTTTGGAGGGGATACCTCCTTTGGTGCCATGGTGTCCATTGCCTCCTTTAAGAGAGGCGCGGCAGCACCATTCAGGCACCGTGAACCTTTTGGCTCCAACGACAAACGTGGTCGTGGAGCCGACCTTGGGGGGGCAGGGGGTGTCGGCGGGACTGCCAGGTCTTTGGGACAGACCTGGGTTCCCACCGAGGTTTTCGGTGACACGCCTCCTGTGCGTGTTACCGTAGCAAAGGATCCTTTCTGTAGAAAAGAAAGTCGCTTCCTGGCCTCAGGAAACGAGATGTTTTCTTTTACTTTGAGGGTAATTACTTCCTTCTCTTCTTTCCATTTTTTACAAGAACGGGAGTAAGCGGCGTGTGGTTCGCCGCAGTTGACGCAGTGTGGTGGGTTTGCGCAGTTGTCTGACGGGTGATCGTTCTGACCGCACTTGGCGCACGTGGTCTTGCCCCTGCAGCTCTGGGCACTATGGCCGAACCTCTGGCAATGGAAACATCTCCTGGGGTTCGGCACATATGGCCGTACTCTACAGTTCAAGTACCCAGCCTTGATTGACTCGGGAACTTTGCTCAACTCGAAAGTCAAAATAACATGTTTTGTTTTGATCTCTTGCCCCTCTCGACGAAGGGAGATTCGCTTTGCAGCGACAACTCCTTGGTCACTGAGGCCATTTACGAGTTCATCTTCTGTACTTTCGAGGAGGTCATCTTCAGAAATCACACCTTTTACTGTGTTCAATGTACGGTGGGGAGTCACTGTCACTTTATAGTCAGAAACTGAATTTAGTGATAGGAGTGCTGTGCTCTGTTCACTGGTTTTAATTTCAACGAGCAGATCTCCGGATGTCATTTTTTTGGCAGAGAAGTTCTTTCCAACAATGGACTCAAGTGTTTTGGAAACAAGGAATGGTGACATTTTCGCCAAAGGTTTCTCACTCTCAGAGTGCATCACAAGGAATCTTGGAAATTTTTCTGCAGATCTAGTAGTATTAATCGCATGTACTTCGGTGCGGCCCCTTTTGGGGGGCCGATCAAGAAAGGTTTTTTGTTTAGTACCCATAGAGATGGGAGAGAATTTCGGTGCCCCGGGTGCACCACCCACCACGGAGCCCAACACGGGGGTAGGCAATGTGCCATAACAAATATGGCTTTGCTGACAACATTACACTACCAGTGCTGCCCAGGCACTATAACCTAGTGTGGATCCGGACAAGGGGTCTATCGCCACCCAAGGTTAGCCCTTGCCGCCAAAGAAGGTGAAAAGGAATAAAAGAAGAGCAGAGAAAAGAGAAAGATAAGAGGGGATAGTAGAAGATGTGGCGACTGACTGAATCATCCTGGTCGGGCCAAGCCAGGACACCCGTCTATAGGAAGCAGGGGCCAAAGTGGTGTGTTGCCTCGCCCGGGGGGCCCCGAAGGGTCCAAACCTACCCCGGGCTCAGCTCAACCACCAGGATGCCCTTTTCCCTGGACACGGGCTCGCCACGCACAGCCAGACGTGGGTGGGTCTTAGCCACTTTTACTCAGGGTCTGTGGTGTCGCCAAAGTGGCTGGGGTTTGTGGTGACGCTACTCACCAAGCACCTAGCACCTAAGGTGCAGGCGCCCCCTGCGGAGCTCGGGGTCCGTGGAGACGCCACTCTCCAAACACCTGCTTTCACAGGTGCCCCCTGCGGGGTCAATGTATGTGGACGATGTGCAAATATTGTTTTCCTCTTGTAACTTGTCCAGCTGTGAACGGCAACTGCAGCTCACAATCAATAAGATGAGCAGATGGGCTGATCAAAATGGCTTTAGGTTCTCCCCCGAAAAGACAATCTGTGTTTCCTTTTCTCTCCGCCGTGGTGTTTCCAGATCCAGTGTTGCACTTGAATAATGTTGCTATATCTGTAAAGGAGGAACACAAGTTTTTAGGAATAATATTTGATAAAAAGCTCACTTTTATACCCCACTTGAAAGAGTTGAAACATAAATGCTTACGTTCATCAAACATCCTCAAAGTCCTGTCGCATACGTCCTGGGGGTCTGACAGACGGTGCCTCTTACGACTCTATAACTCCTTGGTGCGGTTCCGCCTGGACTATGGCGCGATTGTTTATGGGTCGGCGCGTCCGTCTGCCCTAAAGATGTTGGACCCCGCTCATCATCTGGGGCTCCGACTTGCCACGGGGGCATTTCGAACATCACCTGTGCTGAGCTTGTATGCTGATACACATCAAATGTCCCTGGAAAGACGAAGGCAATATTTGAGTCTTTGCTATGCTTACAAAATACTCAGCTATCCTCAACATCCCACTTTTGGTGCCCTCCAACTTTCTAGATCCTTCCGACTCTTTGAAAACAAGCCTAGTATTGTTCGGCCACTGAGTCTCAGAGTTCAAAGGATGACAACATTGCTCCATCTTCCCTTTAGTGACGCTGCTTTGCTGAAGAGCAATGAGAGAGTTGCACCTTGGGACCTTCTACCAATCTCCTGTGACTGGTTACTGTCCAAGTACAGAAAGAGAGCTGTTTCACCATTTGTTCTTCAACAGGAGTTTTTCGATTTACAACAGAAATACAAGGACTATTTGCATTTATACACTGATGGGTCTAAAACCTCAACTTTTGCGGGATGTGCGGTTTATTCCAATGCTTTCAGGAAAGTTTGACAGCTCAACACTCTTGCAAGTATTTTTACAGCTGAATTTTATGCCATTTTAATGGCTGTGGAGTATTTATTAGAGAACAATATCACGAAAGCAATTCTGTTTGTCGATTCCCAGAGCGTTCTTCTAGCAATTTCGTCCTTAACAGACAGCAAGAACCCTCTTGTGCAACATCTTCGGGTTCAGTTAAATCGAGCTCTTCAGCAGGGACACCTGATCAAATTCTGCTGGGTTCCAAGCCACGTGGGTATTCCTGGCAATGAGAAAGCAGACTTGCTTGCTGCCTCTGCGAAAGAGTGCCCAAAACTGCCCGTTGGCCTGCCACACCAAGACCTGAAACCGTTCATACAGAAATTGATTATGAAGTCATGGCAGCTGGATTGGGATATGGAAGAAGATAACAAGCTCCACGTCATCAAGCCCTTTCTGGGGGTATGGGAGAGCTCTTTTCATAAAGACCGTCACGTTGAAGTTCTTCTTTGCCGTTTAAGAATTGGGCATACCCGTTTGACTCACCTGCACCTTTGTAATGAGGATGTTAAGCTCTGCGACAACTGTGGTAAAGCTATGACTGTCCTGCACATCCTGTGGCATTGTAAATCTTTAAATCAACAGCGCCAATCATGTTTCCCAGAACTGTTCCGGGATCATCTACCTTTTCATTCATATTTTCTACTTGGTAATCAACCCTTGGTACCGTTCAATCGAGTTATAAAATTTCTGCATAAAACTGGCCTTTTACACCAGCTGTAGCTTGCAGTTATTTTAGATTGCATTTCTAAGCTCCTTATGAAAACCTCTGTTTTGGCGCAATATGGCCTAAGTGGCTCTTGCGCCATTAAACCCCCAACCATCACCATCATATGTCAACAACAAAAAAAAAGAACTTACAAAAAGGTTGCATTTTGCATGACTTCTGTAGGATATATCTTGAGGCTGCATATCCACAGGCTTTCTATAGACCCCACACATGTCCCACGTAGCAACACAGAGTGCTCCCCTAGCGTGTGTGGCATCCCTACAGCAACCTGCACAATGTCGTATTTGTCCTATGGGATCCTAGGCTCTATTCCCACATGCTGCGGGGTACCTACAGCAACCCACATAATCTCCTACATGTCCCATAAAAGCCACAGTTCTATCCCCACAGACTGTGTGGGGTACCTAAAGAAGTCCCCACAAGCTGTGTGGGTTACCTAAGGAAGCACCCACAGGCTGTTTGGGTTACCTAAAGGAGCCCACACAGTAACCCACTTGTCCCATAGGCCCACAGGCCTGACCCCACAGAGATTTTAGGACACCCATACAACCCCATGGGTGCCCCATAGGGACATCTAGGACCCCACACAGATTTTCTGTGGGTGCTCTGCGGGCGTTTTGACCAGGGTCCCCCGCAGGGGGCACCTGTGAAAGCAGGTGTTTGGAGAGTGGCGTCTCCACGGACCCCGAGCCATGCGGGTTCGCCCACCCACGTCTGGCTGTGCGTGGCTTTCCCGTGTCCGGGGAAAAGGGCATCCTGGTTGTTGAGTCAAGCCCGGGGTAGGTTTGGACCCATCGGGGCCCCCCGAGCGAGGCAATACACCACTTCGGCCCCCGCTTCCCGTAGACGGGAGTCCTGGCTTGGCCCGACCAGGATGATTCAGCCTAGTCGCCACTTCTACTATCCCCTCCTTTCTTTCACCCTCGTCTTCTTTTCACTCTTCTCATTTCTCTTCTTTCCTTCTTCAACTCTTTTGGCGGCAAGGGCTAACCTTGGGTGGCGACAGACCCCTTGTCCAGACCCACACCTGGTTATAGTTCCTGGGCAATGCTAATAGCATAACGTCTGCAGCAAAGTCCTTTTTGTTATGGTGCGTTATCTATTCCCATGTTGGGCTCCGTGGTGGGCGGCACACCACAGGTTTCAAACAAACTTTGCCTCTTATGGCAACCCCCCAAACCAAAACCCCCAGTTCTGGACGTGCCGCTAAGAGGCATCGTCCCGAACGAACGGTCATAGTAAAAGATAAAGATGATGAAACATTTTCCAGATTCATGGTGATTCACTCCGAGGTCCCTGGCAAACCTCTCTTTAAGATGTCACCGTTTCTTGTATCGAAGGTTGTTGACAGTCAGATTGGTGCTGATTACAAGGCAAAGAAACTGCATTCCGGTGATCTTCTTGTAGAAGTTGCCAAAAAGTCCCAGAGCATTACGCTTCTAAAATTGACATCCCTTGGTTGGCATACAGGTAACAGTGAGCACACATAGAACCCTCAACACCATTCGAGGGGTGATTTCAGAAGATGATCTTCTTTCCAGTAGTGAAGATGAGATCTTGGAAGGCCTGCGGGCATCTAGAGTAGTGGCAGTCAAACGCATTATGACGAGGCGTGACGGTGCAGAGGTGAAAACTAAACACCGTATCCTGACGTTCGAACGTCACACGCTTCCTGCACTCGTCAAAGCTGGCTACTTGAATTGTCGTGTCAGACCGTACGTCCCGAACCCACAGCGATGCTTCCGTTGCCAGTGTTTTGGTCACGGGTCGCGCAGCTGTCGGGGGAGGGAGACGTGTGCAAAGTGTGGGAGCCACGACCATGTGGCCGACGTCTGTGAAGATCCAGTTGCCTGCGCGAACTGCAAGGGTCCTCACCCTGCTTACTCTCGGTCCTGCCCGCTGTGGCGACAAGAAAAGGAGATCCTTACCTTACGAGCCAAAGAGAACTTATCGTACCCTGAAGCAAAACAAAGGTTTTCCTTCATTTCTAAAGGTACCTACTCCGACGCGGTGCGCAGGGGCCCTGCACCACGTACGGAGTCCAGGGCCACTCAGTTCTCTTTTGAAGACTTGGCAGACCCCTCTCAGGCCCCGAAACAACCTGCGGGGAAGCAGGGTGCCCCAGGTAACGCTGGGAGCACACAGACTCCCCAGTCGATTCAGGCACGACCTCCGGCTGACCAGCAGCCTCGTGCCAGTAGCTCTTCTCAAGGAGGAGAGCGAGGCCGTCGTTCCAATCCCACGGAGGCGGCCCGCCTTGTTACGGAGCAACAGCTAGGGCCCACCTGCTGCTCCATCAATGTCAAAAGACGCTGAAAGCGTGAATGTAGGAGGGTCTCGGCCTCGTACGTCGAAGACTTCTTCGGCGGGGTCTGGCCATGGCCGGAAACTCGCGGTCCAGGTCTCCGACCATGTCGGAACTGGCAAACCTGCGTCCAAGGTTCAGGATGCGGATGGAGCTGTTGCCATAGCCGACTCTTCAGCTCCTTCCTCGGATCAGGAGGACATGGAATGGCAAACTGCTAAATCAAAACAAAAAGGAAAAAAGCCGGTGGTTCCTCCTTAGTGTGTAGCACATGTAGAATTGCTTTAATTCATTTATGGAATCTTTTATCCTTTAAAATGGGCTCTGTAATTCTTCAGTGGAACTGCCGTGGCTTATTC